>NC_053035.3:404891402-405191402 GCF_002575655.3 Aegilops tauschii subsp. strangulata
ATGGGATCTCACGGGTACAGAAGGTTGCGGTGGTGGAATTAGGTTTTCGTGGTGCTCCTCGATGGTTTCGGGGTGCGTAGGTATATATAGGAGGAAGAAGTAGGTCGGTGGAGCCATGAGGGGCCCACGAGGGTGGAGGGCGCGCCCCCTGCCTCGTGGCCTCCTCGTTCGTTTCTTGACGTCCACTCCAAGTCCTCTGGATCACGTTTGTTACAAAAATAATGCTCCCGAAGGTTTCTTTCCGTTTGGACTCCGTTTGATATTCCTTTTCTCCGAAACACTGAAATAGGCAAAAAAACAGCAATTTGCACTGGGCCTTGGGTTAATAGGTTAGTCCCAAAAATAATATAAAAGTGTATAATAAAGCCCATTAAACATCCAAAACAGAATATATAATAGCATGGAGCAATCAAAAATTATAGATACGTTGGAGACGTATCACGCCCCATTGCGTTGCTCGGAGTAAGAGACTGGACCACAGGCGTGGCATCCATGCAAGCCATTCTTCGCCCGACCGTAGGCCCCAGGCGAGGCGTGTCCGCCGACACGCAATAGCTGCGCACCTGCGCCTGTGCGAACGATGCGTTAGTACTTTTTCTCAGTCTAAAAAAACACATCACATCTAGCCAATCTGGGCCAAATTGATGACAGACGCCCAAATTAGTTATCGGAGCAGCGGCCCAGTACCATCCAACGCTCTATGGTCATCGTAACAAAGCCCAAGCGGGGCCGCAAGGGGCATCTGACGGACATGAATGTCCACAACAGTGCATCCAACGGTTAAAATTGCTAATGGTCTAAGATGGCTGGAAAAATGCTCAGTTATAATGTTTCTAAATTTATTACATTATGGGCTGTTATTACACGTTATGTCACAATACTTATGCCTATTCTCTCTTATTTTACAAGGTTTACATGAAGAGGGAGAATGCCGGCAGCTGGAATTTTGGGCTGGAAAAGGAGCAAATATTAGAGACCTATTCTGCACAACTCCAAAAGTTCTGAAACTTCACGGAGGCACGTTTTGGAATATATAAAAAATACAGGAGAAAGAATCCACCAGAGGGGGCCCACACCCTGGCCACGAGGGTGTGGGGCGCGCCCTACCCCCCTGGGCGCGCCCCCTGCCTCGTGGGCCCCCTGACAGGCCTCCGATGCCCATCTTCTGCTATATGAAGTCTTTTACCCTGGAAAAAATCATAAGCAAGCTTTCGGGAAGAAACACCGCCGCCACGAGGCAGAACCTTGGCGGAACCAATCTAGGCTCCGGCGGAGCTGTTCTGTAGGGGAAACATCCCTCCGGGAGGGGGAAATCATCACCATCGTCATCACCAACGATCCTCTCATCGGGAGGGGGTCAATCTCCATCAACATCTTCACCAGCACCATCTCCTCTAAAACCCTAGTTCATCTCTTGTATCCAATCTTTGTCCCAAAGCCTCAGATTGGTACCTGTGGGTTGCTAGTAGTGTTGATTACTCCTTGTAGTTGATGCTAGTTGGTTTACTTGGTGGAAGATCATATGTTCAGATCCTTTATGCATATTAATACCCCTTTGATTATGAACATGAATATGATTTGTGAGTAGTTACATTTTTTCCTGAGGACATGGGAGAAGTCTTGCTATAAGTAGTCATGTGAATTTGGTATTCGTTCGATATTTTGATGAGATGTATGTTGTCTTTCCTCTAGTGGTGTTATGTGAACGTCGACTACATGACACTTCAGCATTGTTTGGGCCTAGAGGAAGGCATTGGGAAGTAATAAGTAGATGATGGGTTGCTAGAGTGACAGAGGCTTAAACCCTAGTTTATGAGTTGCTTCGCCAGGGGCTGATTTGGGTCCATATGTTTCATGCTATGGTTAGGTTTACCTTAATACTTCTTTTGTACTTGCGGATGCTTGCAATAGGGATTAATCATAAGTGGGATGCTTGTCCAAGGAAGGGCAGCACCCAAGCACCAGTCCACCCACATACCAAATTATCAAAGTAACGAACGCGAATCATATGAGCGTGATGAAAACTAGCTTGACGATAATTCCCATGTGTCCTCGGGAGCGTTTTCCTTCATATATGAGTTTGTCCAGGCTTGTCCTTTGCAACAAAAAGGATTGGGCCATCTTGTTGCACCTTATTTAGTTTTATTACTTGTTACCCGTTACAAATTACCTTATCACAAAACTATCTGTTACTGATAATTTCAGTGCTTGCAGAGAATACCTTACTGAAAACCGCTTGTCATTTCCTTCTGCTCCTCGTTGGGTTCAACACTCTTACTTATCAAAAGGACTACGATAGATCCCCTATACTTGTGGGTCATCATCGTGCTAGTTGAGTAATTGTGGAATTGAGAAATACTTGTGTTGAGGTTTGCAAGTCCCGTACCATGCACGTATGGTAAACGTTGTGTGACAAATTTGAAGCATGAGGTGTTCTTTGATTGCCTTCCTTATGAGTGGCGGTCGGGGACAAGCGATGGTCTTTTCCTACCAATCTATCCCCCTAGGAGCATGCGCGTAGTGCTTGGTTTTGATGACTTGTAGATTTTTGCAATAAGTATGTGAGTTCTTTATGACTAATGTTGAGTCCATGGATTATACGCACTCTCACCCTTCCATAATTGCTAGCCTCTTCGGTACCGTGCATTGCCCTTTCTCACCTCGAGAGTTGGTGCAAACTTCGCCGATGCATCCAAACCCCGTGATACGATACGCTCTATCACACATAAGCCTCCTTATATCTTCCTCAAAACAGCCACCATACCTACCTATTATGGCATTTCCATAGCCATTCCGAGATATATTGCCATGCAACTTTCCACCATTCCGTTTATTATGACACGCTTCATCATTGTCATATTGCCTTGCATGATTATGTAGTTGACATCGTATTTTTGGCAAAGCCACCATGCATAATAGTTCATACATGTCACTCTTGATTCATTGCCCATCCCGGTACACCGCCAGAGGCACTCATATAGAGTCATATTTTTCTAGTATTGAGTTGTAATCATTGAGTTGTAAATAAGAAGTGTGATGATCATCATTAATAGAGCATTGTCCTGTCTGAAAAAAAGAGAAAGGCCAAAAAAAAGGAAGGCCCAAAAAAAGAGAAAAGAAAAAAAAGACAGAAGGGACAATGCTACTATCCTTTTTCCACACTTGTGCTTCAAAGTAGCACCATGATCTTCGTGATAGAGAGTCTCTTATTTTGTCACTTTCATATACTAGTGGAAAATTTTCATTATAGAACTTGGCTTGTATATTCCAACAATGGGCTTCCTCAAATGCCCTAGGTCTTCGTGAACAAGCAAGTTGGATGCACACCCACTTAGTTTCTTTTGTTGAGCTTTCATACATTTATAGCTCTAGTGCATCCGTTGCATGGCAATCCCTACTACTCACATTGACATCAGTTGATGGGCATCTCCATAGCCCGTTGATTAGCCGCGTCAATGTGAGACTTTATCCTTTTTTGTCTTCTCCACACAACCTCCATCATCATATTCTATTCCACCCATAGTGCTATGTCCATGGCTCGCGCTCATATATTGCATGAAAGTTGAAAAGGTTTGAGAATACTAAAGTATGAAACAATTGCTTGGCTTGTCATCGAGGTTGTGCATGATTGGAGCATTTTGTGTGACGAAAATGAAGCATGGCCAAACTATATGATTTTGTAGGGATGAGCTTTCTTTGGCTATGTTATTTTGAGAAGACATAATTGCTTGGTTAGTATGCTTGAAGTATTATTATTTTTATGTCAATATTAAACTTTTGTCTTGAATCTTTCGGATATGAACATTCATGCCACAATAAGGAAAATTACATTGAAAAATATGTTAGGTAGCATTCCACATCAAAAATTCTGTTTTTATCATTTACCTACTCGAGGACGAGCATGAATTAAGCTTGGGGATGCTTGATACGTCTCCAACGTATCTATAATTTTTGATTGTTCCATGCTATTATATTATCCATCTAGGATGTTTTATATGCTATTTTATATGATTTTTGGGACTAACCTATTAACCTAGAGCCCAGTGCCAGTTTCTATTCTTTCCTTGTTTTTGAGTTTTACAGAAAAGGAAAGCCAAACGGAGTCCAATTGACCTGAAATTTCACGGAGATTATTTTTGGACCAGAAGAAGTCCACGGAGTATCGGAGATGGGCCAGAAGGTTCCCGAGGCACCCACGATTGTGGGGGGCACGCTCTACCCCCTGGGTGCGCCCCCCTACCTCGTGGCCGCCTCGGAGACCCCCTGACTTGTTCTCGACGCCAACACCTCTTATATATACCCAAACTTCCAGAACATAACCTAGATCAGGAGTTCCGCCGCCGCAAGCCTCTGTAGCCACAAAAAACCAATCTGGACCCTGTTCCGGCACCCTGCCGGAGGGGGGATCCCTCACCGGTGCCATCTTCATCATCCCGGCGCTCTCCATGACGAGGAGGGAGTAGTTCACCCTCGGGGCTGAGTGTATGTACCAGTAGCTATGTGTTTGATCTCTCTCTCTCTCTCTCGTGTTCTTGATTTGGCACGATCTTGATGTATCGCGAGCTTTGCTATTATAGTTGGATCTTATGATGTTTCTCCCCCTCTACTCTCTTGTAATGGATTGAGTTTTCCCTTTGAAGTTATCTTATCGGATTGAGTCTTTAAGGATTTGAGAACACTTGATGTATGTCTTGCGTGGGATACCCATGGTGACAATGGGGTATTCTATTGATTCACTTGATGTATGTTTTGGTGATCAACTTGCGGGTTCCGTGACCTTGGGAATCTATACATAGGGGTTGGCACACGTTTTCGTCTTGACTCTCCGGTCGAAACTTTGGGCCACTCTTTGAAGTACTTTGTGTTGGTTTGAATAGATGAATCTGAGATTGTGTGATGCTTATCGTATAATCATACCCACGGATACTTGAGGTGACATTGGAGTATCTAGGTGACATTAGGGTTTTGGTTGATTTGTGTCTTAAGGTGTTATTCTAGTACGAACTCTAGGATAGATCGAACGGAAAGAATAGCTTCATGTTATTTTACTACGGACTCTTGAATAGATCGATCAGAAAGAATAACTTTGAGGTGGTTTCGTACCCTACAATAATCTCTTTGTTTGTTCTCGGCTATTAGTGACTTTGGAGTGACTCTTTGTTGCATATTGACGGATAGTTATATGATCCAATTATGTTATTATTGTTGAGAGAACTTGCACTAGTGAAAATATGAACCCTAGGCCTTGTTTCCTAGCATTGCAATACCGTTTATGCTTACTTTTATTACTTGCTACCTTGCTGTTTTTATATTTTCAGATTACAAAAACCTATATCTACCATCCATATTGCACTTGTATCACCATCTCTTCGCCGAACTAGTGCACCTATACAATTTACCATTGTATTGGGTGTGTTGGGGACACAAGAGACTCTTTGTTATTTGGTTGCAGGGTTGTTTGAGAGAGACCATCTTCATCCTACGCCTCCCACGGATTGATAAACCTTAGGTCATCCACTTGAGGGAAATTTGCTACTGTCCTACAAACCTCTGCACTTGGAGGCCCAACAACGTCTACAAGAAGAAGGTTGTGTAGTAGACATCAAACAACAACGGGAACATCCTCATAGATACCGATAGGTATGGTAGTTGATTTGTCAGCCATTTGCAAAGATATCTCAGTAAGTGTGAGTTTATTCAAGTCAAGTCTTTTATATAAAGAGAAAGGCATAACACTAACACCAGCTCCTAAATCACACAAATCAATTTCACATAATTCTTTTTGATAGAGCAAGGTATAGTTGGTATTCCCGGATCTCCAATTTTTTAGGTACTCCATCTTTTAAAGTATAATTAGCAAGCATAGTGGAGATTTCAGCTTTCGGTATTTTTCTCTTATTTGTGATGATGTATTTCATATACTTTGCATAAGGAAGCATTTTTAAGATGTCAGTCAAGCGAGCACGCAAAAAGACTGGCCTCAGCATTTTAGCAAAGCGTTCAAATTCTTTATCATCTTTCTTTTTAGTTGACTTGGGTGGAAAAGGCATAGGTTTTTGAACCCACGGTTCTCTTTCTTTACAGTGTTTTCTAGCAATGAAGTCTCTTTTGTCATATCTTTTATTTTTAGGTTGTGGGTTATCAAGATCAACAGGTGGTTCTATCTCAACACCATTATCTGGTTCTTTATCATTTGGTTGATTGTCTTCATGAACCTCATCATTATCTTTTTCATTATCACTAGGTGAGTGTTCATTACCAGATTGAGTTTCAGCATCAGAGATAGAAGTTTCATTATCATTATCAGGAGGTTTCTCTATTTTAGTTTCACTAGAAGTATGCACAGTCCTATCATTTTCCTTTTTCTTTTTCTTTTTAGAAGGACTAGGTGCACTAGTGTTAGCTCTTTGTGAATCTTGTTCAATTCTTTTTGGGTGTCCCTCAGGATAAAGTGGTTCCTGAGTCATTTTACCTCCTCTAGTTGCAACTCTAACAGCAAAGTCATGCATATTATGATTCATTTCATCAAGCAATTCTCTTTGAGATTTAGCAACTTGTTCTAGTTGAGTTTGAACCATAGAAGCATTTTTTTTCCAACACCTCTAACATCATTTGAGATTCTAAATAACCAGTCACTTAAGCGAGCAATCATATCTAAATTATATTTCAATTGTTTCATAACATTTGCATTGAAGTGATCTTGTTTTCTAATATAGTTTTCAAACTCATAAAGGCATTGACTAGGATGCATATTGTGACGATTATCATTTTCATTAAACTTCATAAGAGAATTTACCTCTACCACTGATTGCTCTCTGATTATAGCGCCAGAAAAGCCCCTGTCTGCTAGGACTATGTCGGTTTTCCCCAAAGAGGAAGGGATGATGTAGCACAACGAAGGTAGGTATTTCCCTCGGTGAAGAAACCAAGGTTATCGTACCAGTAGGAGAACCAAGCAACACAACGTAAACAGCACCTGCACACAAATAACAACACCTCGCAACCCGACGTGTTAAAGGGGTAGTCAATCCCTTTCGGGTAACGATGCCGGAAAATGGTAATAGATTGAAATAATAGATCGCAAATTAAATAAAGTGTAGCAAAGTATTTTTGTATTTTTGGTTTAATAGATCTGAATAAAAATGCAAAGGAAAAGTAGATCACAAGCAAATATATGAGAAAGAAGACCCAAGGGCCATAGGTTTCACTAGTGGCTTCTCTCGAGAAAGATAGCAAATGGTGGGTAAACAAATTACTGTTGGGCAATTGATAGAACCTCAAATAATTATGACGATATCCAGGCAATGATCATTACATAGGCATCACGTCCAAGATTAGTAGACCGACTCCTGCCTGCATCTACTACTATTACTCCACACACCGACTGCTATCCAGCATGCATCTAGTGTATTAAGTTCATGGAAAAACAGAGTAATGCAATAAGGACGCTGACATGATGTAGACAAGATCTGTTTATCTATTGCGTAGATATAGATCCCATCTTTTTATCCTTAGTAGCAACGATACATATATGTTGTTTCCCTTTCTGTCACTGGGATCAAGCACCGTAAGTTCGAACCCACTAACGGGCACCTCTTCCCGTTGCAAGATAAATTGGTCAAGTTGGCCAAACAAAACCTAAATATCGGAGAATAAATACGAGGCTATAAGAGATCATGCATATAAGAGATCAAAGAAACTCAAATAATTTTCATGGATATAAAAAGATATGACTGATCATAAACTCAAAGTTCATCAGATCCCAACAAACACACCGCAAAAAGAGTTACATCATATGGATCTCCAAGAGACCATTGTATTGAGAATTCAGCGAGAGAGAGAAAGCCATCTAGCTACTAACTACGGACCCGAAGGTCTACAAAGAACTACTCACACATCACCGGAGAGGCACCAATGGAGGTGGTGAACCCCATCCGAGATGGTGTCTAGATTGGATCCGCTGGTTCTGGACTCTATGGCGGCTGGATGAATATTTCGTCGACTCCCCTAGGGTTTCTGGAATATTGGGGTATTTGTAGAGCAAAGAGGTTGTCCGGGGGGCACCCGAGGTGGGCACAACCCACCAGGGCACGCCTGGGCATCCTAGCGCGCCCTGGTGGATTGTCCCCTCCTCGGGACTCCCCCCCAGGTGCAACCAGGGCCCGTTGTGTTCCTTCTAGCCCATAAAAATTCTCCGTGGAGTTTCGTGGCATTTGGACTTCGTCTGATATTGATTTCCTGCGATGTAAAAAACATGGAAAAAACAGCAACTAACACTTGGCACTATGTCAATAGGTTAGTACCAAAAAATGATATAAAATGACTATAAAATGATTATAAAACATCCAAGATTGATAATATAACAGCATGGAACAATCAAAAATTATAGATACGTTGGAGACGTATCAGCATCCCCAAGCCTAACTCCTGCTCGTCCTCGAGTAGGTAAGTGATAAAAACAAAAAATTTGATGTGGAGTGTTGTTTATCATGTCATATCATATTCTTTTCTTTATAGCATGGACATTTGGACTTTTATGTGATTCAAAGCAATAGTCTAGTTTTGACATAATAATTTAGAAACTCAAGCATATCAACAAGCAACCATGTCTTTCAAAATATCAACGCTAAAAAAGTTATCCCTAGCCCATCAAGCTCAACCATTGATCCATTCATGAAAAACACTCAAATATTAGCTACACCCAATACTTAAGTACGATCATATTGCCTTCTAGTTGGTGCTTTTTATGAGAGAAGATGGAGACTCAAATTCAAAATAAAAATTGCATAAAGTAAAAGAAAGGCCCTTCGCAGAGGAAGTAGGGATTTGTAGAGGTGCCAGAACTCAAAGCGAAAAATTAGAGATAAAAACATTTTGAGAGGTGTATCCATCTCACCAACGAGCACGACTTAGAGTTCCCAACACTTTCCATGCTAGATATGCCATAGGCGGTTCCCAAACAGAAAATAAAGTTTATTCCTTTTTCCACCATACTTTCACTTTCCATGGCTAACCGTATCCACGGGTGCCCTCCATACCAACACTTTCCAAGGAATTTATTATTTGACAACATAAGTAAATTCATTTTTGCATTCGGGACTGGGCATCCCTAAGACCTTTGCCTTACTCTCGTGCAATGACAAGTGAATAAACACTCATCTTGAGAATAACACATCCAGCATGGAAAATATTAGCCACCCCTCACCGCTCCGCGAGCGAAACAAACACACAAAAGAGAAGTTTATTTTGAAAATTAGAGATGGCACATGCAAATTTGCTTAGAACGGCAAAAGAATACCGCATATAGGTAGATATAGTGGACTCATGTGGCAAAACTGGTTTAAAGGATTTTGGATGCACAAGTAGAGATCATACTTGGTGCAAAATGAAGGCTAGCAAAAAGATTGAGAAGCGACCAACCAAGAAACGAATAATCTCATAAGCAAGCATTAAGCATAATTAACACCGAATAATGCACCACAAGTAGGATATAATTTTCATTGCATGACTATTGACATTCGGCCATGCATAGGGAATCACAAACCTTAACACCAATATTCTTACTAGAGCACACTTACTCATCAACATAACTCACATATCACATCATCATATCTCAAAACTATTACTAAGAATCAAGTTTATTTTGTCCAATGATCTTCATGACATTTTTTTCTTTTTCTTTATCCTTCTTGGATATCTATCACTTTGGGACTAATTTTCATGTGTTGCTTTTCATAAGCTCAAACAAATATAAGTGAAGATCATGAGCATAACAAATTTTCTTTCTCTCAAAATAATTTAAGTGAAGCAAGAGAGAATTTTTCAAAATTTTACCAACTCTCAAAGATTTCTAAGTGAAGCAAGAGAGAATTTCTTCAAAAATACTAAGCACACCGTGCTCAAAAATATATAAGTGAAGCACTAGAGCAAGTCCTAGCTCATAAAAGATTTAAGTGAAGCATAGAGAGCAAATCTAACAAATCATGACATAATTTTGGCTCTCACAAATAGGTGTGTCCAGCAAGTATTGATGACTTAAAACACAAAATAAAACAAGCAAACACACATATCATACAAGACGCTCCAAGCAAAACACATATCATGTGACGAATAAAAATATAGCCTCGAGTAAAATACCGATGGTTGTTAGAAGAAAGAGGGGATGCCACTCGGGGGCCGTGACGCCCGGGTAATAAGGCTACAGAAACCCCCTTGTAATGATGCCACATCACCTTGGTTACTATTGTTAAACTCGCGTTGATTAGGAACCGATTCAAATTTAAATTCAAAATCAAGGCAAACAACAAAAGTTTTCAAATGTTAAAACTAAAATGTTTGGGTTGTGACAAATGTTGCATAGGTAGTTATGGTGAAGAACCCATATTTAAATAAAATGTTTAAATGCACTCTAGTAAATAAAACAGTGGCTAAAATAAATATATTTAAATGATTTTACAATATTAAAAAAATACAGACTAACTTATTTGCCTATCAAACTAAAGGTGATAGTAGCCTAAATTATAATAGGATTTTTAGGCGCAATTCTTGTATTTTAAAACTAGTTTTGTTTTGAAATGAATTAAAACAGAAAAGAAAATAAGTAAAGAAAAGAAAATACAAAAAACAAAAAACAAAAGAACAAAAACATAAAAAGAGAACCCCCCTGGCCAGTCGGCTTAGCTGCTAGCAAGGCCGGCCCTAAACCGGACAGCCCACCCCCACTCCTCCATAACCCCCCCACGACACCAAAACCCTAATCCAACCACCCCACACTCCTCTCCCACATCTCTCTCCCAGATCCAGATCGGGGGAACGAACCCCACATCGCCCCCGACGCTAGCGCCACCTCGCCGGACGCCATCGACGGACTACCTCCCCGTCGTCCTCTCCATCGCCTACTCGTCCCCATCGTCGCTCGCGTCGTCCCCGTCGTCCTCCCCACGTCCCGTTGCCCCGAACCCTACGAACCCGTCGTGAGCACCGCACCTCCCTCCCTCTTCCCCTCTGCCCTCGCGCGTCGCTAGCCGTGTCGCGGCCCCGCTCGCCCCCCACTCTCGCGCGCGCGCTCACGCGCCCCCACACTCGTCGCCGAGGCCATCGCACGCGTGCGCCCCGTGCACGCCCGTCCCGCTCAAGCCATCCAGTGCCTCCCCGCACTCACCCGTGCCGGCCGCCCCTGACGCCCCCCCGTCCATCGCTCCGCGGTGCCCGCAACAACTACCGCTGCTGCCGCCTTCCACCCGTAGCCGCACACCACCGCGCCCACCCCTGCGCGTGCTGCCCCCTACTGCTTCGTGCTGCGGCCGCCGCTCGCCTCGCTCGCATCCGCCCGCCCGCGCTCGCCTCGCTGGCCGCGCCCGGCTGCGCCTGCTGTCTGCCCCGCCGCGGCTCCCGCTCCGCTCCGGCCGCGCGCCCCGCCTCCACTGTTGCTTGCCGCCGCACTCCGCCTCGCAGCCCCCCCGCGTGTTGTCCGCGACCCGCGCGCCCGGCTCCTCCTTCGCCGCCCCAACCCTGCCGCTGCATCGCTCCGCCTCATCCGCGACCACCTCGCGTTGCGCCACCGCCTCCCCTGCTCCGGCCACCTCGGCCATGGCCTCGCCCCTCTCCTGGCGTCACCGCTGGCCGTTGGCCGCGCGTGCCCCGCGGCCTCCACCGGCCGCCCGTGCGTCCGCTGGCCTCGCCGGGTCCAGTCGCCGCCGCCGGCGTGCGTCGTGCGCGCCCCGCTGCTCCTCCGCCGCTCTGCGCCCGCTGCCGCATCGACGCCCGTTCGGGCTGGGCACCAGCGCCCCTACGCCCGCGCGTCCGCTTAGGCCCCAAGGGCCACAGACAGCTGGGCCCGTTCCCCCTGTACCTATGACAAAGAGGCCCCAGCCCGAGAACGTTTTAATAAAAAACAAAATTAAATAAATAAATAAAATTAAATATTAATTAATCAACTAATTAACTTAATTAATTCTATTTAAATTAACTAATTAAGATTAATTAACCTAATAACTAATTAACATAACTAACTACTGTTAATTAGCTAACAGTCCTTGACACGTGGGACCCACCTGTTAGGTTGACTAGGTCAACGGTCAACGTTGACTGCTGATGTCATGTTGACGTCATGCTAATGCAGTAATGTTAATTTCGAATTAATTTAGTAATAATAATTTAGAAAATGATTTAAAACTTTAAAAACTAATAGAAAATAAATTGTAGCTCAGATGAAAATGTTTTCTACAAGAAAGTTGCTCAGAACGACGAGACGGATCCGGATACGCAGCCCGTTCGTCCGCCACACACCCCTAGCATATCAAACAAGCAACTTTCCCCCTCCGGTACATCTGTCCGAAAACGCGAAACACCGGGGATACTTTCCCGGATGTTTCCACCCTTCGCCGGTATCACCTCTTACCGCATTAGGGCACACCTAACACCGTGATACGTCTCCGTCGTATCTACTTTTCCAAACACTTTTGCCCTTGTTTTGGACTCTAACTTGCATGATTTGAATGGAACTAACCCGGACTGACGCTGTTTTCAGTAGACTTTCCATGGTGTTATTTATTTGCAGAAACAAAAGTTCTCGGAATGACCTAAAACTCCACGGAACGTCTATTTGGAAATAACAAAAAATCCTTGCAAAAGATGAAGACCAGGGGGCCCACACCCTGTCCACGAGGGTGGAGGGTGCGCCCCCTACCTCGTGGGCCCCCTGGAGCTCCTCCGACCTCAACTCCAACTCTATATATTTGCTTTCGGGGAGAAAAAAATCAGAGAGAAGGATTCATCGCGTTTTATAATACGGAGCCACCGCCATGCCCTAAAACCTCTCGGGAGGGCTGATCTGGAGTCCGTTCGGGGCTCCGGAGAGGGGATTCGTCGCCATCGTCATCATCAACGATCCTCCATCACCAATTTCATGATGCTCACCGCCGTGCATGAGTAATTCCATCGTAGGCTTGCTGGACGGTGATGGGTTGGATGAGATCTATTATGTAATCGAGTTAGTTTTGTTAGGGTTTGATCCATAGTATCTGTTGGGGATCGTAGCAGAAATTTAAAATTTTCTACGCATCACCAAGATCAATCTATGGAGTTTACTAGCAACGAGAGGGGAGGAGTGCATCTACATACCCTTGTAGATCGCGAGCGGAAGCGTTCAAGAGAACGGGGTTGATGGAGTCGTACTCGTCGTGATCCAAATCACCGATGATCCAAGCAGCACGACGGCGTGGTGGTGGAAGTAGCGGGGATCTCGGCAGGGCTTCGCCAAGCTCAGCGAGAGGGAGAGGTGTTACGGGGGGAAGAGGGAGGCGCCAGGGGCTTTGGTGCGCAGCCCTCCCTCCCCCCTCTTTATATAGGGGCCCTGGGGGGGCGCCGGCCCCTAGAGATCTAATCTCAAGGGGGGGTGTCACGACCGGTTTTTCAATAAAATATTTATTGAGAAACCAATCCCTTTTACGGACCAGTAGAGAAGAATTCCTTCACACTGGTAGACATTAACTTGGTCACAGAAGAAAAATACCAGGAGTACTGAATATAATACAAGCTTGAGCGGGGACTGCTCAACAATTTATTACATGCACGCCGAATAGACATAACGGCGGATAGGGTGGCATAACTGCTAACTCACGATAACAACGGTGGTGGAAATATCACATCGGAGCGGGGGATATGACTCCTGCAAACTACAGCTCTTCGAGCGTCGGGGTGAAGCTCGAGGAGGTTTATTTCGGGTGGCGGAAGCGTTTATAATACAAGTGACCAATATCCAGGATCGCACAGGACTGACTGGGATTCCTCTAGGCGTCGGACTCACTATCGAATACTTCATCCAAGAGATCGCCTTCGTCAACATCTGGCCAAATCAACAAGCCAGGTGAGTACCATGAAAGTACTCGCAAGACAGTTCGGACATAAGATATAACAAATGTAAACATGCAGCATAAGAACAGAATAACAAGTGCGTTCGGGCATAGAGACAATATTGCATGGGGAAATAACAGAGAAGTCGGGCGGTAGTCCTCCCAAAATCCCAAAATAAATACTGGGTGCCAAACAAGGGTCTGAATGACTCCTCGAGAGGAAACTGCAAGAATAGTAATACCGGTGCCAAACGAGGGTCTGAATGACTCCTCGAGAGGAAACTGCAAGAATAATAATGCCGCAGTCGGGCGTCAGGGCGACACCACATAAAGGGCTTTTAAAAGGAAATAAAAGATAGTGCATGCCACAGTCGGACGTCTGAGCGACATCACATAAAGGGCTTATATCAAAAGTAAATAATCAATATGCCACAGTCGGACGTCTGAGCGACATCACATAAAGGGCTTATAACTTAACATCTTATTAGCTCAAGAATTTAAATCATATACAGAGAATGATCAGGCATGAGATAAATAACAGGGTTAGTCCATCCACAGGAGTAACGTTCAGCTAAGTCTACTACTCATGCTCACTTACCGGAAAGAAGAACAAACCACGAGGACTTGACATAGATATGGATACACTGATCACGATACTTAACCATGGATACGATGACTTGAAAGGATTTGACTCTGCAGAGTTTGTACTTTAACCACAGCCAACGGATTTCAGTAGTCACGTGGACTAGTTCCGTTTACGGTGTTTTGGAAGAAACACATCTAACCAGTACACAACCATTCAACAATCCGAAGCCAGGAATCACCCTCGGCAACGTTCAAGAAAAACCTTGAGACGGGGAGGCTACAACCTCGTGTAGCATGGGATCAAATTTCTATACGCGCGCTCTAAGGGGTGCCCCCCTCTCGGTCCCAACCAGAAACACCCATGCCCCCTGACCGGATGGTTGGCTTTAATCCAGGGCCATGGAACCATCATCCCGACCCCTCTGTTTGGTGTGTACACGGAAAGAGGTTACCAACTTACTAAACCGCATTCTGGCAGAAAACAAGTGGTAGCACGGAAGGGGGAAGAACGATAACGTGACTCCATCCACGTTAACGTCGGAAATTGTCGGATGACACAAGGCTGTCATGCTACAACAGTACAACCTTGCTGCCCTCCATGTCACCACATGATTAGGCCATCTCTCATCAGAGATCATCGCAACTTTGGAACACACACGGGTAGTTGCCTCACAAGCAACGAGGTACTCACCGATACTCATATGCCACGCACAACCTCTCACGCAAACATGCAAAACACCTATCATATCAAAGGTTCAAACATGCTTGCCTGGTTCGGAGAAGTCGGAGTCTAGCTCGGCGAAGTTCGCGGCTCCGTCACCTCTTCCGGAACCTACGGTATAGCGAAGAAGTATACTAACGTGAAAACCAACGCGTGCATAAAAGTTGTTCCAAAATTTTTCCAAATAAACCCCATAAAAAACTAGACAAAATTTTAAGATGGTCAGAAAAAGAATCACTCAAAAATCCCTTTTTATTAAAAAGTTATAAGGGTTTCTGTCCAGGGACTCATCTGTAATGAAACAGAAAAGTTCCAGGGGCTTAACTAAGAAAACAGAAAACGCTTCGGAAAGAAACGCGCAAGTCCATAGAGAAAACGTACTCTGCCCGAAGGCGCCAACAGAAAACGTTTCGAGGGAGAAGAGAATAGAGGCTGACAGGGGGGGTCCACATGTCAGGTTTAAAAAGTTCGCTGGCGCCCGAAGACTGCGGTGGTCGCCGGCGTCGAACCACGGCGAGACAGGGAGATCGGAGTGTACCAAGAGCTTCAGCGTGTCCTTCCGCGTCGGTGGGTGGTGGACTCGACCGACGGAGAGCACCACGTCGACGGCGACACTTTCTCCGGCGGACGGCGGCTCGGGTGATGGTGGAGAACTCCGGTGGGTGCTGCAAACTCCGAATTGAAGTGCGGGTCAGGAGAGTGGATGCATAGGGAAGCTACTGGCAAGAGTTGAAGGGTGGAGGTGCACGCATGGGAGCGAATCGAGCTGGATCCCGTGGCGGGTCGCGGCGGCCGGAGTCGGGGAAGAAAGCTCCCTCGGGGCTCTTCAAGTGGCTTGGTGTGGTCTAGGTGGAGTGCAGAGGTGGTGTGGGTTCGAGTTCGAGCTCGGGGCCTCTATTTATAGGCGATTCGAGGGGATGGCCGTGAACGGGAGATCTCCGGCGAGCGATTACGGCGAGGCAGTGGTTGAGCAGGGGGTTTGAGTGGCCAGGCAGCATCAGGGAGGTTTACTGGTGCCGTTCCACTGCTAAACTGGGTCGGGCTTGGCGTAATGGCGCTGGTCCTCGACAGGGCGGCCGTACGGGCACGGTGGCGGCAGAGAGCGCGCTCCGCGCCTAGCAGTTCACGACGAGGGTGGCAGCGCGCACGGGGGAGTGGATGGCCACGCGGCGGCCTCCGGTGGCTTGGGCAGCGCTGGACGGCGGCGTCTGCGCTGCGCCTCGCTCTGGCGGCCGCAAAGCCGCCGCTGCCGTCGCTCACGGGGCGGCGCACCTCCTCCTGCTCGTCGCGGACGCCCGCAACCTTCCAGGCGTTCGTGCGGCGCCAGGGACAAGAGGGAGGGGACGGGGAGCAAGGCGCCACCGCGGCACTGGCGAGATCGACGTCGGGCTCTGAAGAAAACGACAGTAGCTCTGAAACTGTTCTCTGAACTTTACTGAACATGATTTTGACAATGCTCTGCAGGTGTTCAACAGAATGATTTGGCAAGGAGAAAAAATTTCCTGGAGCTGGGGCTTGGTGAGGTGACCACTCAATGCACCCAGAGGCTGCCTGATTTTTCTCAGATTTTTAGGAGAAGGATTTGAATGAATTTCATCAGATTTGACAAATCTGGTCCAAACTTGCAGCAAGTATAGTTTGAAAGATTTGAACTGAAGACCAGTGGATCTTCATGGATCTTGGTTGAGGGTTCAAAGGACTAGGAAGGGAAATTGGTTTGGGGGCAAAAATCAAAACAGAAATGGTAGCTCCTTTGTAAATCTCCAAGGGCTAGAATAGAAGACAGAAATTATTTTGATAAGATTTAAATGGAAAATAATCATATGGGGAGGTTCAACTTGCTGGATTTGATGCAAAACATGATCCAAAGATGAGGGAAGGTTTAGGGGAGTGGATTTGCACTAAGGCCATGGCAAGAGAGATTTGTTGAAAGGGGCAAGGAATCATTCCAAAAGCCATAGGGCATTCTCAAAGGAATTTTCAAAAGGCATTTTTCCCAAGTGAAAAGCATTTTGGCTTGAGTCAAAAATAAAAAGCAAGAACCTCCAAGACCAAAAACAAGTCTTGGGTGAATCCAAATAAAACTCTTGCCATAAAAAAATATTTTGAAAGGGGGGTTCCTTTGAAGGAAAATTTAAAAACACCTCCCTCAAGTTAAATAAAAAAATTGAAAAGGCCAAATAAAATTTTGGGTGTCACAACACCTACCCCCTTAGGAAAAATCTCGTCCTCGAGATTTCAGCTGATCCTCAAATACATATGGGTATTCTGCCTGAAGGAAATCTTCCCTTTCCCATGTAGCTTCATCCTCGGTGTGATTGCTCCACTGGACTTTGAAAATTTTTGTTGTTTTCTGACGGGTCCTCCTTTCAGACTCTTCCAATATCTTTACTGGCCGCTCTCTGTAGGTGAGGTCTGGTTGCACATCAATGCTCTCATGAGATACATGCTTCTCCGGGTTACTCACACATTTTCTCAATTGTGAGACGTGGAATACGTCATGGACGTCTGACAGCTCCTTGGGTAAGTCTAGTTTGTAGGCCACTGTTCCTCTTCGTGCCTCTATACAAAATGGTCCGATAAATCTCGGGGCTAGCTTCCCCTTAATTTTGAACCGTTGTAGGCCCCTCATAGGAGACACTCATAGGTATACGGAATCACCGGGTTCAAAGCTGACCTCACGATGTTTTTGATCGTAGTAGCTCTTTTGTCGGCTCTGTGCTGTCTTGAGCCTGTCCCTGATCTGCTTAACTTTCTCCTCGGCCTCTTTAAGCATGTCTGGGCCGAAGATACGACTGTCACCTGTTTCTGACCAATTTAGTGGGGTACGACACCTCCGTCCGTACAATGCTTCAAAGGGTGCCATTTGCAAGCTGGCTTGGTAACTGTTGTTGTAAGCAAATTCGGCATATGGCAAACTCTCTTCCCAACTGGATCCATAGGTGAGCACACAGGCTCTCAGCATATCCTCTAGGATTTGGTTTACACGTTCCGTTTGTCCATCAGTCTGAGGGTGGTATGCTGTACTGAAAGCTAGTTGCGTGCCCAGAGCTTGTTGTAGGTGATCCCAAAATTTGGAGACAAATTGGGTGCCTCGGTCGGATATTATAGTCTTTGGGACTCCATGCAAACAAACTATAAGAGAGAGATAAAGCTTGGCTAGCCTTTGTGTGGAGTAGGTAGTCTTCACGGGAATGAAATGAGCAACCTTGGTTAGTCGGTCTGTGATGACCCATATGGCGTCATTTCCGTGTTGTGATCGGGGTAGTCTGACGATGAAGTCCATTCCTATTTCATCCCATTTCCACTCCGGTATCCTGTTTGGCTGGAGTAGCCCTGCTGGCTTTTGATGCTCGGCCTTGATGCGCTGACATGAATCGCAACAAGCAATAAATGCGGCTATATCCCTTTTCATACCGTGCCACCAAAATCTTTCCTGAATGTCCTTGTACATTTTGGTTCCTCCAGGGTGGATCGAGTATGGAGCGGTGTGGCTCTCGGTTAGGATTTGTTGCTTGAGTTCCTCAATGTTCGGGACGCAAAGTCTGTCTCCGTACCATAATATTCCTTCACTGTCTGAGACGAACTCTGAAGCCTTACCAAGGTTCATTTTCTTCTTTATACCTTTGATGCTGGGATGCCCCTGTTGAGCCTTCTTAATTTGTCCCACTAGGGTGGGTTGTATCTCCAGATTTGATACAGTGCCCTCAGAGACTATCACCATGTTGAGCCTAGCGAACTCTTGCTGAAACTCAGGCCTCAAGTTTTGCGGACCGTCATTGTCCGGGCTGGGGTTTCGACTAAGGGAATCAGCCACTACATTTGCTTTCCCTGGATGGTAGTGAATGCCGACATCATAGTCCTTGACCAATTCCAACCAGTGTCGTTGGCGTAAATTTAGCTCTGGCTGTGTGAAAATATATTTGAGGCTCTTATGGTCCGTATATATTTCACAGCGATTTCCCAACAGAAAGTGCCTCCACTCCTTGAGTGCATGTATGACTGCGGCTAGCTCCAAGTCATGTGTTGGGTAATTTTCTTCATGTTTTCGCAGCTGCCTGGAGGCATACGCGACAACTTTGCCATCCTGCATTAGTACACATCAGAGGCCTTTTCGGGACGCGTCACAATATACTTCAAAACTCTTGTGTATGTTGGCACGGTTAATACCGGTGCGGTTGTTAGCTTCTTCTTAAGTTCTTGGAAGCTTCTCTCGCATGCTTCCGTCCATACAAATTTCTTGTCTTTCTTGAGCAACTGTGTTATTGGTTTTGCCACAGTGGAGAATCCTTCAATAAATCTTCTGTAATATCCGGCCATTCCCAGGAAACTCCGCACATCTGTAACGTTGGCGGGTGGTTTCCAGTCAAGTATGGCTTTGACTTTTTCTGGGTCTACGGCCACGCCTTCTTGGTTCAATATATGGCCTAGGAAACCAACTTGTCTTAGCCAAAATTCACACTTGCTAAATTTGGCATACAACTAATGTTTCCTTAATTCTCCCAAAACAATTCTGAGATGCTCAGCATGCTCTTCTGGTGTCCTTGAGTAAACCAGAATATCGTCAATGAACACCACAACAAATTTGTCCATGAATTTCATGAACACTTTGTTCATGAGGTGGACGAAATATGCGGGGGCGTTCGTTAGACCAAAAGGCATCACTGTGAATTCATATAATCCGTATCTGGAGGTGAATGTTGTTTTAGGGATATCCTCTGTCCGTACTTTCAGTTGATGATATCCCGATCTCAAATCAATTTTTGAGAACACCTTGGCTTGTGCGAGCTGGTCAAACAAATCATTTATCCGTGGCATCGGATATTTGTTTTTGATGGTGACCATATTGAGAGCTCGATAGTCTATACACAGTCTCAGTGTCCCATCCTTTTTCTTGGTGAACAACACTGGCGAACCCCATGGTGAGGAGCTGGCTCGAATAAATCCTTTGTCCAATAATTCCTTTATCTGCTTCTTCAACTCCACCAATTCTGAGGGTGCCATTCTATAAGGTTTCTTATAGATGGGAGCGGTGCCGGGTGCTAGTTCGATGCTGAACTCTATCTCTCGGTCTGGTGGCATGCCTGGTAGTTCTTCAGGAAATACGTCAGGATACTCGCATACCACTGGAACTTTACTCAGTTCTGAAATGTCCACTTTGTTCAGCTTTGGTTGCCGTGACCGTGGTCTTTCCTGAGCTGTAACCTTAATTGTCCTGCCATGATGGTGAGTGAGAATCACGGTCCGATTGAAACAGTCAATGAATCCTTTGTTGGTGGTCAACCAGTCCATCCCTAAAATGACATCCAGTCCTTTATTTTCCAACACGATGAGATTTTCTTGGAACTGTAGTCCTTCGAACTCAATGATTACTCCTTGGCAGTAACTCTGAGTGATTTGCTTATTTCCGGGGGACTTGATGATCATAGATTTTTCCAAGGGAAGTATCGGAAAACCATGTTGCAAAACAAAACTCTTCGAAACGAACGAATGGGAAGCTCCAGAATCAAACAAAACCGTGGCAGGTACTGTGTTGACAGGGAACGTACCGAGCACGATGTCTGGGGCATTCTGCGCTTCTTCCCTGGTCACATGGTTCAGGTGACCCTTCTTGTGGTTGTTGTTGGGATTGAAATTGTTGCGCTTGGGGGCTGGATTGTTTCCACCATTGTTCGGCTTGTGGGCCGAGTTCCTCGGTTTTGGGCACTGTTTAGCATAGTGCCCTTCTTCTCCACAAGCATAGCATGTGACCCCTGGATGGTATGTGAACTCCTTGTCCCTGGCATGAAACTGCCTGACGGGCCTTAGATCAGTAGTCGTGGATTTCCTTGCTCCTGTCCTTGGGACCTCAGTCTTGCTTCGGTTGTTGCGAGCGAGGGTCGTCTTGTCCCTTTTCCGCTTACGGATATCTTCCAGGCTGCGGTGCTCATTCTCCAAGGTGATGGCCCTGTCAAACAGAGTTTTAAAATCCGGGAAAGTGTGTACCACCAGCTGGCATCTTAGGGCTGGTGCCAGACCGTCCAGGAATTTTTCCATCTTCTTGTTCTCAGTCATCTGCTCGTCGTAGGCATAACGAGATAGCTGGGTAAACTGACCGTTGTATTCTGTGACTGACATGCCTCTTTGCTTGAGATCGTCAAATTCTCTCTTCTTGATTTTCATGATGCTCCTGGAGATGTGTGCCCCACGAAAGCCTTCCTTGAACTCCTCCCAGGTGATGTTGTGTTCACTGGGGTGCATGTGTAGGAAGTTTTCCCACCATGCTGCAGCTGCTCCAGTAAGGTAGTGTGGTGCATAAAGCACCTTCTCATGATCTGAACACTGAGCAATAATCAGCTTCCTTTCGATGTCGCGAAGCCAATCGTCGGCTTCTAGCGGCCTATCGATGTGAGCAAAAGTTGAAGGGCGAGTCTTCTGTAACTCAGATAACTTGGAATGTGGTTGATAGGGTTCACGGTGGTTTCCCATATTGATGACGTGATTCATCATCTCTTGGTGCTGTTGCTGGCTTTGCTCGAAGAGACGGCATACTTGAGACAAGGCTGCTTCGCTGTCTTGTTGACTGGACTGTCCCTGAGTGAAGTTGTTGCTAGTCTGTGTCCCATAAACTTCTTCTGGCTGATTGGGCATGGGGCGAGTCCACGGGCGAGACATTTTCCAGTCTGGGGTATTATTTTGCAAAACCCATGAGAAGAACTGTGTGGCACAAGGAAAATCTTGCAAAGGCAACAATTTAGAAGACCTCAAGGTTTTCAAGAAAACATGAACGACTTTGCACGAAGAAGAACTGCTTAGCATATATCTTACACGCGAAAAAGCAAACACACGATACAGCACTCAGGATGTGCGTACACAATCCTGACATGTTATTAGACTAGCATACTCCTCCGGAAAGCAGCGAACACACTAATACAAACTAGCATACAAATAAAACACATCATACAAGCAGACAAAACGCGCGGCTACTCGGCGCTCTCAGTCGGAGATGGTGACGATGTCCTTCCCCTTGCCGAGGGCAAGACTCAGCGGTGCAGGAGATTCAACCTCCACCTCCTCTCTAGCTGGCTCCTGGCGCGCAACACTGCGCTGCGGTGATGGTGCGGGGGCGACAGGCGGTGCAGCTCTGACTGGAGTAGGAGCGATGACTCGGTCGAACTCCTCAGTGGTAGGCAGACGGCGAGCAGTGGCTAAAACGGCCGGTGCATAAGAGGCTGAAGACGAGACGAATGTCAGAGGCGGTGCTGTGAGGAGAAGCTCGTTCCTGCTGGCAGGACCGCCCCGGACTAAGTCCATGCGGGCAGCCACAAGATCGTCTACGAGGTTGTCGAAAGACTCCTCCAGAGCCTTGAGATACTCCACAACCATCTCGATGGCTTCATCTCGTTCTCCCCGATGGCAGGCGAATGCATAGTGACAAGTATATGGCACATGGCATGGGAGGTAGCGGTAGCGACGAGTCTTCATCATAGGAAGGATGTCCCGAAGACGAGCTATCGCCTCACGGGCAGCCATCTGCATGGCATGACTCTCTGTAGGCATGGCCCTTCCCACAAAGCGGAAGTGGCGAGTTGCAGAACGTCCTCCCTTGAATTGCACCACGGCTTGGTGCATAGACACGTCATCACTGAGCTTGTGCTGATAAAGCGTGATCTCCGGACGAGTCGCTGGCCCGATCACGAGCTTGGTGATGGAGACGAGGAGTTTGACAAACCCCTCGGGCACGTTCTTGAACACTCGAGTCTCACAGTTGCTGCCAGCCATCTACAAAAGTAGGCAAAAATTCTGAGTAGTCATGTCATAAATTTATGATGACCAACAGAAAATAGCTACAATTGCAAAATGCTGAAAAAGCACAAAAGACGCTAATAACCGATTAGCGATCGCACCTAGTGGCTTCCTACAGTCTGCCTGGCTCTGATACCAAGCTTGTCACGACCGGTTTTTCAATAAAATATTTATTGAGAGACCAATCCCTTTTACGGACCAGTAGAGAAGAATTCCTTCACACTGGTAGACATTAACTTGGTCACAGAAGAAAAATACCAGGAGTACTGAATATAATACAAGGTTGAGCGGGGACTGCTCAACAATTTATTACATGCACGCCGAATAGACATAACGGCGGATAGGGTGGCATAACTGCTAACTCACGATAACAACGGTGGTGGAAATATCACAGCGGAGCGGGGGATATGACTCCTGCAAACTACAGCTCTTCGAGCGTCGGGGTGAAGCTCGAGGAGGTTTATTTCGGGTGGCGGAAGCGTTTATAATACAAGTGACCAATATCCAGGATCGCACAGGACTGACTGGGATTCCTCTAGGCGTCGGACTCACTATCGAATACTTCATCCAAGAGATCGCCTTCGTCAACATCTGGCCAAATCAACAAGCCAGGTGAGTACCATGAAAGTACTCGCAAGACAGTTCAGACATAAGATATAACAAATGTAAACATGCAGCATAAGAACAGAATAACAAGTGCGTTCGGGCATAGAGACAATATTGCATGGGGAAATAACAGAGAAGTCGGGCGGTAGTCCTCCCAAAATCCCAAAATAAATACTGGGTGCCAAACAAGGGTCTGAATGACTCCTCGAGAGGAAACTGCAAGAATAGTAATACCGGTGCCAAACGAGGGTCTGAATGATTCCTCGAGAGGAAACTGCAAGAATAATAATGCCGCAGTCAGGCGTCAGGGCGACACCACATAAAGGGCTTTTAAAAGGAAATAAAAGATAGTGCATGCCACAGTCGGACGTCTGAGCGACATCACATAAAGGGCTTATATCAAAAGTAAATAATCAATATGCCACAGTCGGACGTCTGAGCGACATCACATAAAGGGCTTATAACTTAACATCTTATTAGCTCAAGAATTTAAACCATATACAGAGAATGATCAGGCATGAGATAAATAACAGGGTTAGTCCATCCACAGGAGTAACGTTCAGCTAAGTCTACTACTCATGCTCACTTACCGGAAAGAAGAACAAACCACGAGGACTTGACATAGATATGGATACACTGATCACGATACTTAACCATGGATACGATGACTTGAAAGGATTTGACTCTGCAGAGTTTGTACTTGAACCACAGCCAATGGATTTCAGTAGTCACGGGGACTAGTTCCGTTTACGGTGTTTTGGAAGAAACACATCTAACCAGTACACAACCATTCAACAATCCGAAGCCAGGAATCACCCTCGGCAACGTTCAAGAAAAACCTTGAGACGGGGAGGCTACAACCTCGCGTAGCATGGGATCAAATTTCTATACGCGCGCTCTAAGGGGTGCCCCCCTCTCGGTCCCAACCAGAAACACCCATGCCCCCTGACCGGATGGTTGGCTTTAATCCAGGGCCATGGAACCATCATCCCGGCCCCTCTGTTTGGTGTGTACACGGAAAGAGGTTACCAACTTACTAAACCGCATTCTGGCAGAAAACAAGTGGTAGCACGGAAGGGGGAAGAACGATAACGTGACTCCATCCACGTTAACGTCGGAAATTGTCGGATGACACAAGGCTGTAATGCTACAACAGTACAACCTTGCTTCCCTCCATGTCGCCACATGATTAGGCCATCTCTCATCAGAGATCATCGCAACTTTGGAACACACACGGGTAGTTGCCTCACAAGCAACGAGGTACTCACCGATACTCATATGCCACGCACAACCTCTCACGCAAACATGCAAAACACCTATCATATCAAAGGTTCAAACATGCTTGCCTGGTTCGGAGAAGTCGGAGTCTAGCTCGGCGAAGTTCGCGGCTCCGTCACCTCTTCCGGAACCTACGGTATAGCGAAGAAGTATACTAACGTGAAAACCAACGCGTGCATAAAAGTTGTTCCAAAAAATTTCCAAATAAATCCCATAAAAAACTAGACAAAATTTTAAGATGGTCAGAAAAAGAATCACTCAAAAATCCCTTTTTATTAAAAAGTTATAAGGGTTTCTGTCCAGGGACTCATCTGTAATGAAACAGAAAAGTTCCAGGGGCTTAACTAAGAAAACAGAAAACGCTTCGGAAAGAAACGCGCAAGTCCACAGAGAAAACGTACTCTGCCCGAAGGCGCCAACAGAAAACATTTCGAGGGAGAAGAGAATAGAGGCTGACAGGGGGGTCCACATGTCAGGTTTAAAAAGTTCGCCGGCGCCCGAAGACTGCGGTGGTCGCCGGCGTCGAACCACGGCGAGACAGGGAGATCGGAGTGTACCAAGAGCTTCAGCGTGTCCTTCCGCGTCGGTGGGTGGTGGACTCGACCGACGGAGAGCACCACGTCGACGGCGACACTTTCTCCGACGGACGGCGGCTCGGGTGATGGTGGAGAACTCCGGTGGGTGCTGCAAACTCCGAATTGAAGTGCGGGTCAGGAGAGTGGATGCATAGGGAAGCTACTGGCAAGAGTTGAAGGGTGGAGGTGCACGCATGGGAGCGAATCGAGCTGGATCCCGTGGCGGGTCGCGGCGGCCGGAGTCGGGGAAGAAAGCTCCCTCGGGGCTCTTCAAGTGGCTTGGTGTGGTCTAGGTGGAGTGCAGAGGTGGTGTGGGTTCGAGTTCGAGCTCGGGGCCTCTATTTATAGGCGATTCGAGGGGATGGCCGTGAACGGGAAATCTCCGGCGAGCGATTACGGCGAGGCAGTGGTTGAGCAGGGGGTTTGAGTGGCCAGGCAGCATCAGGGAGGTTTACTGGTGCCGTTCCACTGCTAAACTGGGTCGGGCTTGGCGTAATGGCGCTGGTCCTCGACGGGGCGGCCGTACGGGCACGGCGGCGGCAGAGAGCGCGCTCCGCGCCTAGAAGTTCACGACGAGGGTGGCAGCGCGCACGGGGGAGTGGATGGCCACGCGGCGGCCTCCGGTGGCTTGGGCAGCGCTGGACGGCGGCGTCTGCGCTGCGCCTCTCTCTGGCGGCCGCAAAGCCGCCGCTGCCGTCGCTCACGGGGAGGCGCACCTCCTCCTGCTCGTCGCGGATGCCCGCAACCTTCCAGGCGTTCGTGCGGCGCCAGGGACAAGTGGGAGGGGACGGGGAGCAAGGCACCACCGCGGCACTGGCGAGATCGACGTCGGGCTCTGAAGAAAACGACAGTAGCTCTGAAACTGTTCTCTGAACTTTACTGAACATGATTTTGACAATGCTCTGCAGGTGTTCGACAGAATGATTTGGCAAGGAGAAAAATTTTCTTGGAGCTGGGGCTTGGTGAGGTGACCACTCAATGCACCCAGAGGCTGCCTGATTTTTCTCAGATTTTTAGGAGCAGGATTTAAATGAATTTCATCAGATTTGACAAATCTGGTCCAAACTTGCAGCAAGTATAGTTTGAAAGATTTGAACTGAAGACCAGTGGATCTTCATGGATCTTGGTTGAGGGTTCAAAGGACTAGGAAGGGAAATTGGTTTGGGGGCAAAAATCAAAACAGAAATGGTAGCTCCTTTGTAAATCTCCAAGGGCTAGAATAGAAGACAGAAATTATTTTGATAAGATTTAAATGGAAAATAATCATATGGGGAGGTTCAACTTGCTGGATTTGATGCAAAACATGATCCAAAGATGAGGGAAGGTTTAGGGGAGTGGATTTGCACTAAGGCCATGGCAAGAGAGATTTGTTGAAAGGGGCAAGGAATCATTCCAAAAGCCATAGGGCATTCTCAAAGGAATTTTCAAAAGGCATTTTTCCCAAGTGAAAAGCATTTTGGCTTGAGTCAAAAATAAAAAGCAAGAACCTCCAAGACCAAAAACAAGTCTTGGGTGAATCCAAATAAAACTCTTGCCATAAAAAAATATTTTGAAAGGGGGGTTCCTTTGAAGGAAAATTTAAAAACACCTCCCTCAAGTTAAATAAATTTTTTGAAAAGGCCAAATAAAATTTTGGGTGTCACAACACCTACCCCCTTAGGAAAAATCTCGTCCTCGAGATTTCAGCTGATCCTCAAATAGATATGGGTATTCTGCCTGAAGGAAATCTTCCCTTTCCCATGTAGCTTCATCCTCGGTGTGATTGCTCCACTGGACTTTGAAAATTTTTGTTGTTTTCTGACGGGTCCTCCTTTCAGACTCTTCCAATATCTTTACTGGCCGCTCTCTGTAGGTGAGGTCTGGTTGCACATCAATGCTCTCATGAGATACATGCTTCTCCGGGTTACTCACACATTTTCTCAATTGTGAGACGTGGAATACGTCATGGACGTCTGACAGCTCCTTGGGTAAGTCTAGTTTGTAGGCCACTGTTCCTCTTCGTGCCTCTATACAAAATGGTCCGAAAAATCTCAGGGCTAGCTTCCCCTTAATTTTGAACTGTTGTAGGCCCCTCATAGGAGAGACTCGTAGGTATACGGAATCACCGGGTTCAAAGCTGACCTCACGATGTTTTTGATCGTAGTAGCTCTTTTGTCGGCTCTGTGCTGTCTTGAGCCTGTCCCTGATCTGCTTAACTTTCTCCTCGGCCTCTTTAAGCATGTCTGGGCCGAAGATATGACTATCACCTGTTTCTGACCAATTTAGTGGGGTACGACACCTCCGTCCGTACAATGCTTCAAAGGGTGCCATTTGCAAGCTGGCTTGGTAACTGTTGTTGTAAGCAAATTCGGCATACGGCAAACTCTCTTCCCAACTGGATCCATAGGTGAGCACACAGGCTCTCAGCATATCCTCTAGGATTTGGTTTACACGTTCCGTTTGTCCATCAGTCTGAGGGTGGTATGCTGTACTAAAAGCTAGTTGCGTGCCCAGAGCTTGTTGTAGGTGATCCCAAAATTTGGAGACAAATTGGGTGCCTCGGTCGGATATTATAGTCTTTGGGACTCCATGCAAACAAACTATACGAGAGAGATAAAGCTTGGCCAGCCTTTGTGTGGAGTAGGTAGTCTTCACGGGAATGAAATGAGCAACCTTGGTTAGTCGGTCTGTGATGACCCATATGGCGTCATTTCCGTGTTGTGATCGGGGTAGTCTGACGATGAAGTCCATTCCTATTTCATCCCATTTCCACTCCGGTATCCTGTTTGGCTGGAGTAGCCCTGCTGGCTTTTGATGCTCGGCCTTGATGCGCTGACATGAATCGCAACAAGCAATAAATGCGGCTATATCCCTTTTCATACCGTGCCACCAAAATCTTTCCTGAATGTCCTTGTACATTTTGGTTCCTCCAGGGTGGATCGAGTATGGAGCGGTGTGGCTCTCGGTTAGGATTTGTTGCTTGAGTTCCTCAATGTTCGGGACGCAAAGTCTGTCTCCGTACCATAATATTCCTTCACTGTCTGAGACGAACTCTGAAGCCTTACCAAGGTTCATTTTCTTCTTTATACCTTCGATGCTGGGATGCCCCTGTTGAGCCTTCTTAATTTGTCCCACTAGGGTGGGTTGTATCTCCAGATTTGATACAGTGCCCTCAGAGACTATCACCATGTTGAGCCTAGCGAACTCTTGCTGAAACTCAGGCCTCAAGTTTTGCGGACCGTCATTGTCCGGGCTGGGGTTTCGACTAAGGGAATCAGCCACTACATTTGCTTTCCCTGGATGGTAGTGAATGCCGACATCATAGTCCTTGACCAATTCCAACCAGTGTCGTTGGCGTAAATTTAGCTCTGGCTGTGTGAAAATATATTTGAGGCTCTTATGGTCCGTATATATTTCACAGCGATTTCCCAACAGAAAGTGCCTCCACTCCTTGAGTGCATGTATGACTGCGGCTAGCTCCAAGTCATGTGTTGGGTAATTTTCTTCATGTTTTCGCAGCTGCCTGGAGGCATACGCGACAACTTTGCCATCCTGCATTAGTACACATCAGAGGCCTTTTCGGGACGCGTCACAATATACTTCAAAACTCTTGTGTATGTTGGCACGGTTAATACCGGTGCGGTTGTTAGCTTCTTCTTAAGTTCTTGGAAGCTTCTCTCGCATGCTTCCGTCCATACAAATTTCTTGTCTTTCTTGAGCAACTGTGTTATTGGTTTTGCCACAGTGGAGAATCCTTCAATAAATCTTCTGTAATATCCGGCCATTCCCAGGAAACTCCGCACATCTGTAACGTTGGCGGGTGGTTTCCAGTCAAGTATGGCTTTGACTTTTTCTGGGTCTACGGCCACGCCTTCTTGGTTCAATATATGGCCTAGGAAACCAACTTGTCTTAGCCAAAATTCACACTTGCTAAATTTGGCATACAACTAATGTTTCCTTAATTCTCCCAAAACAATTCTGAGATGCTCAGCATGCTCTTCTGGTGTCCTTGAGTAAACCAGAATATCGTCAATGAACACCACAACAAATTTGTCCATGAATTTCATGAACACTTTGTTCATGAGGTGGACGAAATATGCGGGGGCGTTCGTTAGACCAAAAGGCATCACTGTGAATTCATATAATCCGTATCTGGAGGTGAATGTTGTTTTAGGGATATCCTCTGTCCGTACTTTCAGTTGATGATATCCCGATCTCAAATCAATTTTTGAGAACACCTTGGCTTGTGCGAGCTGGTCAAACAAATCATTTATCCGTGGCATCGGATATTTGTTTTTGATGGTGACCATATTGAGAGCTCGATAGTCTATACACAGTCTCAGTGTCCCATCCTTTTTCTTGGTGAACAACACTGGCGAACCCCATGGTGAGGAGCTGGCTCGAATAAATCCTTTGTCCAATAATTCCTTTATCTGCTTCTTCAACTCCACCAATTCTGAGGGTGCCATTCTATAAGGTTTCTTATAGATGGGAGCGGTGCCGGGTGCTAGTTCGATGCTGAACTCTATCTCTCGGTCTGGTGGCATGCCTGGTAGTTCTTCAGGAAATACGTCAGGATACTCGCATACCACTGGAACTTTACTCAGTTCTGAAATGTCCACTTTGTTCAGCTTTGGTTGCCGTGACCGTGGTCTTTCCTGAGCTGTAACCTTAATTGTCCTGCCATGATGGTGAGTGAGAATCACGGTCCGATTGAAACAGTCAATGAATCCTTTGTTGGTGGTCAACCAGTCCATCCCTAAAATGACATCCAGTCCTTTATTTTCCAACACGATGAGATTTTCTTGGAACTGTAGTCCTTCGAACTCAATGATTACTCCTTGGCAGTAACTCTGAGTGATTTGCTTATTTCCGGGGGACTTGATGATCATAGATTTTTCCAAGGGAAGTATCGGAAAACCATGTTGCAAAACAAAACTCTTCGAAACGAACGAATGGGAAGCTCCAGAATCAAACAAAACCGTGGCAGGTACTGTGTTGACAGGGAACGTACCGAGCACGATGTCTGGGGCATTCTGCGCTTCTTCCCTGGTCACATGGTTCAGGTGACCCTTCTTGTGGTTGTTGTTGGGATTGAAATTGTTGCGCTTGGGGGCTGGATTGTTTCCACCATTGTTCGGCTTGTGGGCCGAGTTCCTCGGTTTTGGGCACTGTTTAGCATAGTGCCCTTCTTCTCCACAAGCATAGCATGTGACCCCTGGATGGTATGTGAACTCCTTGTCCCTGGCATGAAACTGCCTGACGGGCCTTAGATCAGTAGTCGTGGATTTCCTTGCTCCTGTCCTTGGGACCTCAGTCTTGCTTCGGTTGTTGCGAGCGAGGGTCGTCTTGTCCCTTTTCCGCTTACGGATATCTTCCAGGCTGCGGTGCTCATTCTCCAAGGTGATGGCCCTGTCAAACAGAGTTTTAAAATCCGGGAAAGTGTGTACCACCAGCTGGCATCTTAGGGCTGGTGCCAGACCGTCCAGGAATTTTTCCATCTTCTTGTTCTCAGTCATCTGCTCGTCGTAGGCATAACGAGATAGCTGGGTAAACTGACCGTTGTATTCTGTGACTGACATGCCTCTTTGCTTGAGATCGTCAAATTCTCTCTTCTTGATTTTCATGATGCTCCTGGAGATGTGTGCCCCACGAAAGCCTTCCTTGAACTCCTCCCAGGTGATGTTGTGTTCACTGGGGTGCATGTGTAGGAAGTTTTCCCACCATGCTGCAGCTGCTCCAGTAAGGTAGTGTGGTGCATAAAGCACCTTCTCATGATCTGAACACTGAGCAATAATCAGCTTCCTTTCGATGTCGCGAAGCCAATCGTCGGCTTCTAGCGGCCTATCGATGTGAGCAAAAGTTGAAGGGCGAGTCTTCTGTAACTCAGATAACTTGGAATGTGGTTGATAGGGTTCACGGTGGTTTCCCATATTGATGACGTGATTCATCATCTCTTGGTGCTGTTGCTGGCTTTGCTCGAAGAGACGGCATACTTGAGACAAGGCTGCTTCGCTGTCTTGTTGACTGGACTGTCCCTGAGTGAAGTTGTTGCTAGTCTGTGTCCCATAAACTTCTTCTGGCTGATTGGGCATGGAGCGAGTCCACGGGCGAGACATTTTCCAGTCTGGGGTATTATTTTGCAAAACCCATGAGAAGAACTGTGTGGCACAAGGAAAATCTTGCAAAGGCAACAATTTAGAAGACCTCAAGGTTTTCAAGAAAACATGAACGACTTTGCACGAAGAAGAACTGCTTAGCATATATCTTACACGCGAAAAAGCAAACACACGATACAGCACTCAGGATGTGCGTACACAATCCTGACATGTTATTAGACTAGCATACTCCTCCGGAAAGCAGCGAACACACTAATACAAACTAGCATACAAATAAAACACATCATACAAGCAGACAAAACGCGCGGCTACTCGGCGCTCTCAGTCGGAGATGGTGACGATGTCCTTCCCCTTGCCGAGGGCAAGACTCAGCGGTGCAGGAGATTCAACCTCCACCTCCTCTCTAGCTGGCTCCTGGCGCGCAACACTGCGCTGCGGTGATGGTGCGGGGGCGACAGGCGGTGCAGCTCTGACTGGAGTAGGAGCGATGACTCGGTCGAACTCCTCAGTGGTAGGCAGACGGCGAGCAGTGGCTAAAACGGCCGGTGCATAAGAGGCTGAAGACGAGACGAATGTCAGAGGCGGTGCTGTGAGGAGAAGCTCCTTCCTGCTGGCAGGACCGCCCCGGACTAAGTCCATGCGGGCAGCCACAAGATCGTCCACGAGGTTGTCGAAAGACTCCTCCAGAGCCTCTAGATACTCCACAACCATCTCGATGGCTTCATCTCGTTCTCCCCGATGGCAGGCGAATGCATAGTGACAAGTATATGGCACATGGCATGGGAGGTAGCGGTAGCGACGAGTCTTCATCATAGGAAGGATGTCCCGAAGACGAGCTATCGCCTCACGGGCAGCCATCTGCATGGCATGCCTCTCTGTAGGCATGGCCCTTCCCACAAAGCGGAAGTGGCGAGTTGCAGAACGTCCTCCCTTGAATTGCACCACGTCTTGGTGCATAGACACGTGGAGGTGGCCCCACCCGATGGACCCCCGGGACCCTTCCGGTGATCCCGGTACAATACCGGTGACCCCCAAAACTTTCCCGGTGGCCGAAACTGGACTTCCTATATACAAATCTTTACCTCCGGACCATTCTGGAACTCCTCATGATGTCCGGGATCTCATCTGGGACTCCGAACAACTTTCGGGTTACTGCATACTAATATCTCTACAACCCTAGCGTAACCGAACCTTATGTGTGTAGACCCTATGGGTTCAGGAGACACGCAGTAACCAACAGCGGGATCTGGCTACCCATGTTGGCTCCCACATGCTCCTCGATGATCTCATCGGATGAACCACGATGTCGAGGATTCAAGTAATCCCGTATACAATTCCCTTTGTCAATCGGTACGTTACTTGCCCGAGATTCGATCGTCGGTATCCCAATACCTCGTTCAATCTCGTTACCGACAACTCACTTTACTCATTCCATAATGCATGATCCAGTGACTAACTACTTAGTCACATTGAGCTCATTATGATGATGCAATACCGAGTGGGCCCAGAGATACCTCTCCGTCATACGGAGTGACAAATCCCAGTCTCGATCTGTGCCAACCCAACAGACACTTTCGGAGATACCTGTAGTGCACCTTTATAGCCACCCAGTTACGTTGTGACGTTTGGTACACCCAAAGCATTCCTACGGTATCCGGGAGTTGCACGATCTCATGGTCTAAGGAAATGATACTTGACATTAGAAAAGCTTTAGCAAACGAACTACACGATCTAGTCCTATGCTTGGGATTGGGTCTTGTCCATCACATCATTCTCCCAATGATGTGATCCCGTTATCAATGACATGCAATGTCCATGGTCAGGAAACCGTAACCATCTATTGATCGACGAGCTAGTCAACTAGAGGCTCACTAGGGACATGTTATGGTCTATGTGTTCACACATGTATTATGATTTCCGGATAACACAATTATAGCATGAACAATAGACAATTATCATGAACAAGGAAATATAACAATAACCATTTTATTATTGCCACTAGGGCACATTTCCAACAGTCTCCCACTTGCACTAGAGTCAATAATCTAGTTACATTGTGATGAATCGTATACCCATAGAGTTCTGGTGTTGATCATGTTTTGCTCATGGAAGAGGTTTAGTTAACGGATCTGCGACATTCAAATCCGTATGTACTTTACAAATATCGATGTCTCCATTTTGAACATTTTCACGAATGGAGTTGAAGCGACGCTTGATGTGCCTGGTCTTCTTGTGAAACCTGGGCTCCTTGGCAAGGGCAATAGCTCCAGCGTTGTCACAGAAGAGAGTCATCGGCCCCGATGCATTGGGAATAAATCCTAGGTTGGCAATGAACTCCTTCATCCAGATTGCTTCATGTGCTGCCTCCGGCTGCCATGTACTCCGCTTCACATGTAGATCCCGCCACGACGCTTTGCTTGCAACTGCACCAGCTGACCGCCCCACCATTCAAAATATACACGTATCCGGTTTGTGACTTAGAGTCATCCAGATCTGTGTCGAAGCTAGCATCAACGTAACCATTTACGACGAGCTCTTCGTCACCTCCATAAACGAGAAACATATCCTTAGTCCTTTTCAGGTACTTCAGGATGTTCTTGACCGCTATCCAGTGTTCCATGCCGGGATTACTTTGTTACCTTCCTACCAAACTTACGGCAAGGTTTACATCAGGTCTGGTACACAGCATGGCATACATAATAGACCCTATGGCCGAGGCATAGGGGACGACACTCATCTTTTCTCTATCTTCTGCCGTGGTCGGGCATTGAGCCGTGCTCAATCTCACACCTTGCAATACAGGCAAGAACCCCTTCTTGGACTGATCCATATTGAACTTCTTCAATATCTTGTCAAGGTATGTGCTTTGTGAAAGACCTATGAGGCGTCTCGATCTATCTCTATAGATCTTGATGCCTAATATGTAAGCAGCTTCTCCAAGGTCCTTCATTGAAAAACACTTATTCAAGTAGGCCTTTATACTATCCAAGAATTCTATATCATTTCCCGTCAATAGTATGTCATCCACATATAATATGAGAAATGCTACAGAGCTCCCACTCACTTTCTTGTAAACACAGGCTTCTCCATAAGTCTGTGTAAACCCAAACGCTTTGATCATCTCATCAAAGCGAATGTTCCAACTTCGAGATGCCTGCACCAGCCCATATATTGAGCGCTCGAGCTTGCATACTTTGTCAGCATTCTTAGGATCGACAAAACCTTTCGGCTGCATCATATATAATTCTTCCTTAAGGAAGCCGTTAAGGAATGCTGTTTTCACGTCCATTTGCCATATTTCATAATCATAGAATGCGCCAATTGCTAACATGATTCAGACGGACTTCAGCCTCGCTACGGGTGAGAAGGTCTCATCGTAGTCAACTCCTTGAACTTGTCGATAACCCTTAGCGACAAGTCGAGCTTTATAGATGGTAACATTTCCATCCGCGTCCGTCTTCTTCTTAAAGATCCATTTATTTTCTATCGCTCGCCGATCATCGGGCAAGTCTGTCAAAGTCCACACTTTCTTTTCATACATGGATCCTATCTTGGATTGCATGGCTTCAAGCCATTTGTTGGAATCTGGACCCGCCATTGCTTCTTCATAGTTCGAAGGTTCACCGTTGTCCAACAACATGATTTCCAGGACAGGGTTGCCGTACCACTCTGGTGCGGAACGTGTCCTTGTGGACCTACGAAGTTCAGTGGTAACTTGATCATGATCGTCATCATTAACTTCCTCTCTAGTCGGTGTAGGCACCACAGAAACATTTTCTTGTGCTGTGCTACTTTCTGGTTCGAGAGGGGTCATCTCATCAAGTTCCACTTTCCTCCCACTTACTTCTTTCGAGAGAAACTCTTTCTCCAGAAAGGACCCGTTCTTGGCAACGAAGATCTTGCCTTCAGATCTGAGGTAGAAGGTATACCCAATGGTTTCCTTAGGGTATCCTATGAAGACGCATTTTTCCGACTTGGGTTCGAGCTTTTCAGGTTGAAGTTTCTTGACATAAGCATCTCATCCCCAAACTTTAAGAAACGACAGCTTAGGTTTCTTTCCAAACCATAATTCATATAGTGTCGTCTCAACGGATTTTGACGGAGCCCTATTTAAAGTGAATGCGGCAGTCTCTAAAGCATAACCCCAGAATGGTAGCGGTAGATCGGTAAGAGACATCATAGATCGCACCATATCCAATAGAGTGCGATTATGACGTTCGGACACACCATTACGCTGAGGTGTTCCAGGCGGCGTGAGTTGTGAAACAATTCCACATTTCCTTAAGTGTGTGCCAAATTGTGACTCAAATATTCCCCTCCACGATCTGATCGTAAGAACTTTATTTTCCTGTCACGTTGATTCTCAACCTCACTCTGAAATTCCTTGAACTTTTCAAAGGTCTCAGACTTGTGTTTCATTAAGTAGACATACCCATATATACTCAAGTCATCAGTGAGGGTGAGAACATAACGATAGCCACCGCGAGCCTCAACGCTCATTGGACCGCACACATCAGTATGTATGATTTCCAATAAGTTGGTTGCTCGCTCCATTGTTCCGGAGAACGGAGTCTTGGTCATTTTGCCCATGAGGCATGGTTCGCACGTGTCAAATGGTTCATAATCAAGAGACTCCAAAAGTCCATCTGCATGGAGTTTCTTCATGCGTTTGACACCGATGTGACCAAGGCGGCAGTGCCACAAGTATGTGGGACTATCATTATCAACCTTACATTTCTTGGCATTCACACTATGAATATGTGTAACATCACGTTCGAGATTCATTAAGAATAAACCATTGACCAGCGGGGCATGACCATAAAACATATCTCTCATATAAATAGAACAACCATTATTCTCGGATTTAAATGAGTAGCCATCTCGCATTAAACGAGATCCAGATACAATGTTCATGCTCAAAGCTGGCACTAAATAACAATTATTGAGGTTTAAAACTAATCCCGTAGGTAAATGTAGAGGTAGCGTGCCGACGGCGATCACATCGACCTTGGAACCATTCCCGACGCACATCGTCACCTCGTCCTTTGCCAGTCTCCGCTTATTCCGCAGCTCCTGCTTTGAGTTACAAATATGAGCAACCGCACCGGTATCAAATACCCAGGAGCTACTACGAGCGCTGGTTAGGTACACATCAATAACATGTATATCACATATACCTTTGGTATTGCCGGCCTTCTTATCCGCTAAGTACTTGGGGCAGTTCCGCTTCCAGTGACCGTTTCCCTTACAATAAAAGCACTCAGTCTCAGGCTTAGGTCCATTCTTTGTCTTCTTCCCGGCAGCTTGCTTACCAGGCGCGGCAACTCCCTTGTCGTCTTTCTTGAAGTTCTTCTTACCCTTGCCTTCCTTGAACTTAGTGGTTTTATTCATCATCAACACTTGATGTTCCTTTTTGATCTCCACCTCCGCTGATTTCAGCATTGAATATACCTCAGGAATGGTCTTTTCCATCCCCTGCATATTGAAGTCCATCACAAAGCTCTTGTAGCTAGGTGGGAGCGACTAAAGGATTCTGTCAACGACCGCGTCATCCGGGAGATTAACTCCTAGCTGAGACAAGCGGTTGTGCAACCCAGACATTTTGAGTATGTGTTCGCTGACGGAACTATTCTCCTCCATCTTACAACTGTAGAACTTGTCGGAGACTTCATATCTCTCGACCCGGGCATGAGCTTGGAAAACCATTTTCAGCTCTTGGAACATCTCATATGCTCTGTGCTGCTCAAAACGCTTTTGGAGCCCCGGTTCTAAGCTGTAAAGCATGCCGCACTGAACCAGGGAGTAATCATCACTACGCGATTGCCAGGCGTTCAGAACGTCTTGAGTTGCTGGGAAAACAGGTGCATCACCTAGCGGTGCTTCAAGGACATATGCTTTCTTGGCAGCTATGAGGATAATCCTCAGGTTACGGACCCAGTCCGTGTAGTTGCTACCATCGTCTTTCAGCTTGGTTTTCTCTAGGAACGCGTTGAAGTTGAGGGCAACATTAGTGTGGGCCATTTGATCTACAAGACATGTTGTAAAGATTTTCAGACTAAGTTCATGATAATTAAGTTCATCTAATCAAATTATTAACAAACGCCCACTCAGACAGACATCCCTCTAGTCATCTAAGTGATACATGATCCGAGTCAACTAGGCCGTGTCCGATCATCACGTGAGACGGACTAGTCATCATCGGTGAACATCTTCATGTTGATCGTATCTGCTATACGACTCATGTTCGACCTTTCGGTCTCTTGTGTTCCGAGGCCATGTCTGTACATGCTAGGCTCATCAAGTCAACCTAAGTGTATTGCGTGTGTAAATCTGGCTTACACCCGTTGTATGCAAACGTTAGGACCTATCACTCCCTATCATCACGTGGTGCTTCGGAACAACGAACTTTCGCAACGGTGCACAGTTAGGGGGAACACTCTCTTGAAATTTTAGCGAGGGATCATCTTATTTATGCTACCGTCGTTCTAAGCAAATAAGATGTAAAACATGATAAACATCACATGCAATTAAATAGTGACATGATATGGCCAATATCATTTTGCTCCTTTTGATCTCCATCTTCGGGGCGCCATGTTCATCATCGTCACCGGCATGACACCATGATCTCCATCATCATGATCTCCATCATCGTGTCTTCATGAAGTTGTCTCGCCAATTATTACTTCTACTACTATGGCTAACGGTTAGCAATAAAGTAAAGTAATTACATGACGTTTCAGTTGACACGCAGGTCATAAATAAATTAAGACAACTCCTAGGCTCCTGCCGGTTGTCATACTCATCGACATGCAAGTCGTGATTCCTATTACAAGAACATGATCAATCTCATACATCACATATATCATTCATCACATCCTTCTGGCCATATCACATCACATGACACTTGCTGCAAAAACAAGTTAGACGTCCTCTAATTGTTGTTGCAACCTTTTACGTGGCTGCTATAGGTTTCTAGCAAGAACGATTCTTACCTACGCTAAAACCACAACGTGATATGCCAATTTCTATTTACCATTCATAAGGACCCTTTTCATCGAATCCGATCCGACTAAAGTGGGAGAGACAGACACCCGCTAGCCACCTTATGCAACTAGTGCATGTCAGTCGGTGGACCAATCTCACGTAAGCGTACGTGTAAGGTCGGTCCGGGCCGCTTCATCCCATGATGCCGCCGAATCAAGATAAGACTAGTAACGGCAAGTAAATTGACAAAATCAACGCCCACAACAACTTGTGTTCTACTCGTGCATAGAAACTACCACTACTAGGAAAAGGCCTACTAATGGCGCACCTAATTTGGCCATTAATGGCGCATTAGTGGTGCGCCATTAGTAGCACGCCATTAGTATATTTTACTAATGGCGCACCACTGGTGCGCCATTAGTATCTGGTATACTAATGGCGCACCCCAGATGCGCCATTAGTATATACAACAATGCGCCATTAGTATGCCTCCCAGGGTGCCATCTATACCCAGGTGCTTTGGCATACTAATGGCGCACAGCAACGGGATGCGCCATTAGTAACTTCGCATACTAATGGCGCACTGTTTAGTGATGCGCCATTAGTATGCTCTGGCATACTAATGGCGCACTCCGATGTGATGCGCCATTAGTATGTATATTAGGTTTTTTTTTCTGTTTTTTGCACAGGTTATAAAATGTATAATTGGACAAAATATAGACAGCACACATCAACAACAGATTCATCGAATACAATAGAAGATTATACAATTCATCATTTTAGTCTCCGAATACAATTCATCATATTAGTCTCCGAATTGAAAAGACCGAACAAAGATAGAACATTATATTACAAGTCTCGAGACCGCGAGTTTGTCTTCACATTACAAGTCAATATCGATCATCTAAACTACCATCACATAGAAGAGAGCTGCGGTCATCACGATGAGCATCATCACGATGAAACTCGTCTTCATCCGGTTCCTCCAACGCTCCCTCCCCTCTCCCGCTAGATAGCGGTCGTATCTAGATTCGGCCTCGGCCCTAGTGGCGTACCCTTTGTAACTGTTACCGCTGAATCGGTGAACCTGTCTCCGACACTCCTCCCAGTCGTCGTAGACTCCGGGAACCTTACCCTTGTACACGACATACCACGGCATCGCTATGCAGTAGCCAAACGAAACGTTAGTACCAATTCACAGACAATACATAAGCAATATATAAGTATGCAACAGAACGATCAGAAGAGAAAAGCAAGACATTAATAGCATCGATTACATCTAAGTTGAACGACTCTCGAAACCAAAGAGACATACTACAAGTTCATTAAAGTTTAATTACAACATGAGCCAATCGATGTTTCAGAACTAGACACAGCATCACTGCTTTCGACTCGACTCAAGGGACCGGAGCGTGGATGAAGCCGCCGTCTATCGTGGGAGTCATGAAACAACGGGCGTTGTCAGCCTGCATTTGTAGGATTGTGTCGATGTCACTGTTGGACGGTTGATTTCTGAGGTAGAACTGCCCCGAGGTACGAAGGACATCTTGATGGATGATTTCCGCAAACTCCGACTGGATGCGAAAGAATTCTTGTCTGATGTCCGCGTCCTGGATTGCCCCCAAGCTTGCGGCCCAATCTTTGAGATTATTTGTTAGGAGAAGGTGATTATTGTCCCGCACGATCGCCCGCATGTGATGGATGGCGTAGTAGGCATCCTTCTGACCGCCAGGCGGCTGCTTGACGCAGCAGAACGTCGTATTGTGGGAGAACACGTGCTTGCCGTACTTACGAATAGGCCTGGTGAAGGTGCCTCCAGATTTGACGTAGCCGGGGAGAACATCATCAAGAACCTTCTTGACATTTGTGTAGTCTACGTTCGACTGACGGTCCGGGTTGAAATACGTGGCCATGGAATATTTGGGGCTTAGGAGGATGAGCGTGCAATGTGTGTCACTGCAGAAAACACGGAATGTTAAAAGAAAAACGATCGAAATCTAAGAATTCATATGTTACGGGGCGGTTGAGGGGAGGACTTACTCGGGAAAGTAAGGCACGAGGAAGTTGTCCTTATCTTGGTTTGCCAGAATGACGCCTTCAAGGTAAGAACTCGCGACTTGCCGGTCCCCAGCACTGCCCAAGATCTTGGCACACATGTAGAAGGGGTCGACTATCACGATGTCCGGGGTCTTGTCGCGAATGATCCGCATCTCCATACTCAGCGAAAATAGCCGAACGAAGGTGTAGTGCAGCGGATGAAGGTTCAACATAGCGTGGATGTCATCAAACCGCAGGACGATCGTACCCCCGATGGAGTTATCCACAAAGCCCTTGCCCTCTGGCACCTTGGCCGCGAAAACCGGGTATGCCACATCCTTCTCTCGGAGACGCCGCTTCTCCAAAGAAAGCACACTGTCATGCAGACTCCGCATAGCACCGGTTGCAGCATCGAGCATATTTCTCGGTAGCATCGGCCTACCCGCCACATGCACCCTCCTCGAGATATCCGCAGTTGAAGGTGGCCCATCCTGAGCACGGATCGTACTCGGTGCCGGCTGGCCCGCACCCTTGTTAGTCTTTCTTTTGCGTGCCTTCTTCTTGATCTCCTGTAATGGGACCGAGTTCTGCTCACAGACCGCCTTCTTGAGTGTGTTGGGGCTGATCATATTTGGCACCTCGCCTATCTGAGGCTCGGTGAAGTTGGCAGCTGGAGGCGTCTCCTGAGAGCTGAACTGCAGACGACGCCTGTTGCAACTTGGCTTCTCTGCGGTACCAGCTAGATCGCACATGTCTTTTGTTGGGTTGGGTTCTTGAGAAGGAGGCCCCATGAAGTCGCCACCGTCCCCATGATCGGCAAAGTACTGATCGACGTTGGCAAATGTATCGTCGTCGTCGTCGTCGTTCTGATCCTGTGCCATATGCATGTTTGGATCCAGTGGCATAGGGATGTCCGGCACCGTTGCGGCGGTCTTGCCATGGGGCCGACTTGGCGCCGGCACGACTGGCGGTGTTGTCTTTGGGGTGGTGTCCCCCGCCCCCAAACGAATCTGGCTCTTCGGCCAAAGCAGGGGCCAGCTCAGGCAGGCGCTGAGGTTCATCACGTCATCATCTTCGGCCCCCATGGGTCGAATCGGAGGTAACACCTCGTCGCAGCCTGGCAGCACCCGAACCAGTTGAACCCTAAACAAATTGGGTGGCATCTGGGTACCGTGGAACAAGGGGTTGCCCGGTTGAACGATTTTGCCCTTGGCGACATCGACCAACTCGTTGTTCACGAAGTGCAGGAGAGTGCACGGAACGTCGGCGGCGCCCTGCAAAAACATGTAGGGCGTTAGGGATGCCCAGTCAAAGGCAAGGAGATGAAGTCCTCGGCCGAGAGAGGCTTAATTAGTTACCGTGATGATGGCGTCGAGCTCGGCTAATGTCGAGGCACCGCCAACGGCGGGCGTGCAGTTGACGGAGGGGCCGCTTGCTGCAGAGGTGCCGGCCGGCGTACACCCGGGTGCATTAAGCTCCCGTGCCGGCGTCGGAGACACCAATGCCGCCTCCGCCGGAGACACCAATGGCCCCGCCATCGCGTTCAGTGAGTTGCTGGCCGTGAAGTTAGGAATCGGGGGCGGCCCCTGTTGGCCGCCCGCAATCCACGCACTAATCCCCTGGATCAAGGTAGGCACAATGGCGGTGATCGTCGCTCCGAGTTGTTGTTGCACTTGCTCTTGGACAATCTCTGGAATCCACGCCACCTGTGCCCTGAGTTCTTGAACCTCGCGCGCCTGGCTTTTCGAGCTGGTCTTTTTCTCCTTTCGCCCAGCAGTGTCATAGTATGACGACCATTTTGTCGACAAGCCTTTGCCGGCCACACGACCAGCTGACGTCGGCTTACTGAGCTTATCCTTGTTCTTCATTACATTCAACGCCCTATTTAGAGTGGTGTCCCAAGGGTTGCTCTTAGTCGACCCCGCGCTACTGCTTTCAGTCACCTGCGGAAGGAATGTGAACCATTTAGAAATTTGGCTTCATTAATTAGAATGCAACCATATGGAGCTAATTACGAGGGGGTGTATTCCTTACCAGAACAAGCTCAAGCGCCCTGGTCTTCGGATCCGTGGTAAGCTCCTTTGTTTTCGGGTCCTTCTTGTACCGGGCCCTGACAAAGTTCCTGGTCTGCTTGTCACCGTATTTATCGAAGAGGGGCGGTAGGCCTTGCTCGGCACGGTCCGCCTCCTCCTTGTCCCATATAGGCTCCGCCACTCTGTAACCGCCGGGACCGAGTGTGTGTTCCCCTAAGTTCAGCTCCCGCATTTCTTTCCCCAACTTACTTGATTCGGAGTTTGCGGTGCTCGAGCAATTGATCTTGAAGTCGTTGTAGTCATCTTTGGTGATCGAAGGATTTTTCTCCTTGATCTTCTCATAACTCTCACCTTTCTCGATCATTCTCTTCACATTGCTTTTCCAAGTAGACAGGGCCTTGCTCATCTTCGTGAGGGCAGCATTGTTCACTTTATTCCCTTTGAGGCTTGTGTTTTCAAATTCAGCGGGGAACTTGTATCGTTCGTGCAGCTTCGTGAAGAGGAGGTTGCGCAAATTCCCTCGGTCAGGATGCCTCAGGTTCTCGGTGTTGATCGAGACGGTGCTCCGGAGAATGCACCCGAGCTGAAGCGAGTACCCCTTGACTATTCGTTCGGGCGTCGTTGGATTCCCGTCGGAGTCCACTTGAGTAACTTCCTCCTTGAGGGTGCGGAGCACGGTCGGGCGCCGGTCCTTCCGTTGCCTCTTCGGTTGGCTGCCATCTGTGCGTGCGCCGCCATCATCAGTGGTGGCATCCTCGGCGGCACCATCAGTGGTGGCATCCTCGGCGGCACCATCGGTGAATCAGTGGGGTCATCCTCGGCGATACCATCAGTGGTCTCAGGATCGGTGGGGAAGGCGGCGTCCTCATACAAGTGAGGTTGTTCCTCCATCTCCTGGGACAGCATCCAGAATGGCTTGACGCTCGAACCCCCGGCCTCATCGTTGTTGGCCATGTTTCTCTCTAAATAGGAACAAAGTTTGGTTAAAAAGTTGGTTATTGTCAAGGAACAAGATCATGGTCTCATCATTTAGGGTTTGTCGACACCGAGGCATCCTAAAAGCTACGCTTTTATCATTGAGGGTTTTTCGACGCCGAGGCACCCTAAAAGCCTAAGCTTTCATCATTTCGGTTTTTATCGACACCGAGGCACCCTAAAAGCCATGCATTAGTCACAAGTACGCCGGGGCACTTGATCCTACTTAATTAACTACTAAGATACCCCGGCCCATGCATTAGTCACAAGTACCCCATATGTCCTATTTTTAGCAAAGTCATGCTAAAATTCACGGAAAATTTCAGCATGACCTTTGCTGAAAATAGGACATATGGAGTACCCGAATTTGCCGGAACGGAAGTTAATCGACATTCCGGCAAACTCAAGGGCCTCTCGGGTGGACAAGGAAAAAAAGGCCTCCATCACAACATGGAAAATACGCCAAGCAGTATCATCTCCAAGCAGTATCATATTTGTAATGACTGAAAATATTAGCTACCAGGAGTAAGTAACTAACTAAATACACTTCTATAACAAAATAAATCAGAAACTTAGTTTTCAGTGTAATGAAACTAATTTGGCGTTGTAGGTCTTGATATATTTTTCTTATGGACTTGGTTACAGAGTACAAACTTAACTTGAGAATGACAGTGTTCAAAATAGTCAATGAAAAATTCATCAGTACTGAACATAATTAACAGAAGTTATTTTAATGGTATATAATAATATTTATGGAACAAACAACATGAAGATAGCTGCAATCTTAAACAAAAATCAAAGCACACTTGTCTGTAAAAAGCTAACAAACTATGTGATGCTTCCAGCTAATATGTTCAGAGAACAGGAGCATGAGAAAAAATAACAGAAACTATATGATTTAACTGGTTTCAAAACATGAAGTCCTAAAAGCTCTTGTTTTTGACTTTGCATCCACTGATAAAGAAGAATCAGAGTAGTGAGCAAGACTGTAAATGTTCTGAAAATTAAAAGAAAAGAGAGATTGCATGTTCATCTTAGCTGCAGTCCTGATCGTGAGAAGTACATCCTATACGTTTTACCAAGGGAACAGTAGGGATAACAGAAAGTCACTGTTGTCACTGTCCTAGTGAAGAATTTTGTGCTATCTACCTTCTTGGTTTACCCCCTAGTGCTTCGATACATATGCAATTACACAACTGAACAGTAGTATGCTGGTTTTACTTACATGAACAGTAGCTTAGTACTGATAGAAAAAGAAGAGTTTCTTCTACTAGAGGATCTTTGTTTGATGGACTCGTTTGCTGAATATTTGACTGCAGTATAGTGTAACTTTTCAAATTTCACATGATAGTTGGTAATGAGAAACATCTCATTGGGAAAGATAAAATTGGGTGCACAAGGCATGCTCTGGTTCTAAAGTGATAGTTTAGTGATACTGCTTGTGCAAATTAGTCTTAACTTAGTATGCTCCGGAATGGAAAGTTCTTAGGAACCCCAATGTTTCATTGTCCAATGTAGGTGCACTATAAGCTTGAGCTACTGGGTGAAACACTATTCCTTGCTGTCAACATCATTGATAGATCAATGCATAGAAAACCATGTCTCAAATTTTCTCTTAAATGGAACATGCAAGTTTCTCAACTGTTGAGTGAAGCTTTCCTTCAAAATAATTATAAATACTACAGGAAGGATAGTAAGACAATGACAGTTCATTGGAATATAGATTTTGAGAGGACATATATGGGTTTAGCTCTCTGTAATTACATATTACTTTCCTTGCTGATGCTATTGCTCATGTTGTAAAACTGGCCTACATTGCACACATGGTTTCCAGCAAAGAAAACAGTTTGATGATTTATCAACTAAATGAAAATATTATCGCTCGTGTGCTCAAGTAATATTTTAGTGCTTAAAACAAAAGAAACCATTTTATCACTCCTGCAGTCCACAAGAACAGAGAAAGAGAGAAAAAGAACTTCCACCATAATCTTGTCTTCCTACTTACTCTTACTGACAAAAAAAATAAACTATAAAGGAACCTTTTAAGAAAATAAATAAAGATCCTTTTTGGTCTAAAATATACAACTCCCAACTTGACTTTTACTTCTGCTATGTGCATGTTCATCCCGCTGAGTGAAGTGATGGATGGTTTCAAGCAAAGAAAACAGTGTCATGTTGTACTTGTACATACTGGAACTGTAGGCAAAACAAAGTGATGGATGGTCTACAAGATGATCTGGATGAATTCATCTCCAGGGTAAATGAGCCAACCAGTGTGCATGCCGTTTGGTTGGAAATAAAATTGCCTTGAAATGTATAACTTGCTATTTGCGACATTCCCACTACATGAGGTTCACATATATAATCGTCTATTTTTTTTAGTTTGTGATCAATCAAAATGCTTAGAGTTTTTTAAAGCACCATCGATAATCTCTATTTATATAGAGATAAGTAATGAAAACAATAGCATTCAACAACTTTAAACCTAACTCTCAGTAGCTGCCTGCAAATGTGGTGGAGGGAGAGGAAGGAGGAGGCCGGAGGGGGAGGGAGAGGTGGGGCAGTACCTGAGGAGGCGGAGGAGGCCGGAGGGGACAAGGAGGAGGTCAGAGCGGCGAGGCGGTGGCGCGGACGAGGAGGAGGGCGAGGACGAGGACGACGGGGCGGCGGCGGCGCGGACGACGTCCAGGGGCGAGGAGGAGGTCGGGGCAGCGGCGTCGGGAGAGGACAGGGGAAGGGGCAGCGGCGTCGGGGCGTCGGGGCGGAGACGAGGACGACGGGGCGGCGTCGAGGCGGCGGGGCAGCGGCGTCGGGAGAGGAGAGGGGAAGGGGATCGAGGGCGAGGGCGAGGGAGAGAGAGGGGATAGGTTTGGGCCGGGGATAGGCGAGGGCGAGGGCACAATACTAATGGCGCACCACCCCTCGGTGCGCCATAAGTACATCCATACTAATGGCGCACCTCACCCTGGTGCGCCATTAGTATTGTTTTTTTATTTCTGCTCGAGCCAACAGGTTATCTTCCACCTGACCTGGTCCACACCAAGTTCCCTCTACTAGCTCGACTGGTCAGCAGCTAGTTCTCACACCAGGAGGTCCTAGGTTCGATTCCCAGGCTCCACAATTTTTTTATGCATTTAAAATGCTGTTTCATATTTATTTGTGTTTAAATATGTTCAAACTTGTTTAAATCATAACAGTAATATATTTTTATAAGACAGTAATAATTTTTTTAAAAATATCATCAAACAGTAATGCCGGTGGAGCGGGGGAGGGTGCGCGGGGTGCGGGGGGCCGGTGGACCGGGGGGTGCCCGGCGGCGAGGGGGGCCGGATCTGGCGAGGTGGGATAGCGATCGAGATGGAGGGGGATCGAGATCGAGTGTCCATGAAATTTAAAAATATTCATGATAGTTCAAAAAGTGCCCATGAAATACAATCGAGAAATGAAGGCTACGATTTAAATACAATCGATCTCTTAGCTAGCTATCTGTTCACAATCTTCTTGCCCTTCTTTTTCGCAAATGGAGTTCTTCTGTGGAACGGACGTCCTTTAGGTAGGGTGGTCCTGCTTCTTCTTGTGGTGTATGCTGGTACTTCATCATCGTCGTCATGTTCGATTCTCGGGTCGCCGTACTTGTCGAAGTCTTGCTCATTGGCTACTCCATCCATTCCGATGATCTTCCTTTTGCCTCTCCTCACGACAACACAACTGGGCTTTGAAGGGTCGGTAATGAAGAAGCATTGGTCCACTTGGGAAGCCAGTACCCATGGCTCATTTTTCGCGGTGACGTTTGCGCCTGCGGTCTTGGATTTGGCTTCGGGTATAACCATGGTGGTGAAATACCGGTCTTCTTTTAGGACGCTCTTGGCCCATCTGACACGGAACATCGGGACCTTCTCTCCAGCGTAGCTCAGCTCCCAGATCTCCTCGATCCTTCCGTAGTATCTGTCCTTGTCGTTACCGGTGTAGGATTCCATCGTTACCCCGGAGTTCTGATAACCATCGCTCTTCATGTCCTTGGCCTCGGTGTAGAATGTGTAGCCGTTGATATCGTACGCCTCATAGGTCATCAGGTAGTGCTCGGCGCCCTGTGACAAGGCGAATATGAGTTGTTCTTCCGCGGAAGAATCCTCATGTAAAGGGTACGACAGAAGCTTCTCCTTGAACCAACGCGTGAAACATGAGTTGTGCTCTTTGAGTATATCTCCGTCCGTCCTCTGTTGGCCTCGGTCATTGTACGTCTTCTTAATAAAGGTTTTGTGCTCTACCACCCAAGGATCGACCACGTCTATGTGTTGTAGCGCGACTAGGTTTGCTCTTTCAAAGTCGGCGAGTCGACCCTCGAAGTCGACATGCATTTCGCGGCGACCCTCACGGTGACCCCATCCAGCGAGCCTGCCGAGGTGCCTGTTGACGGGCAGACCAACGGGGTTCTCGATGCCTAGATAATTCGTGCAGTAGGAGATGCACTCTTCGGTCAGAAAGCCCCTGGCTATGCTTCCCTCTGGACGTGACATGTTGCGAACGTATCCTTTGATGACACCATTCATCCTTTCGAACGGCATCATGCTGTGCAGGAACGTCGGCCCGAGTTGGATGATATCGTCCACGATATGGACCAGCAGATGCACCATAACATCGAAGAATGCGGGCGGGAAGTACATCTCAAGCTCGCATAGTATCACCACGATCTCTTCCTGTAGCCTTCTGAGTTGCCTCACGCCAACAGACTTCCGAGAGATGACGTCGAAAAAGTTGCATAGGCCAAATAGCGTTTCACGGACGTGCGCGTCCATGATCCCACGGATTGCAACTGGAAGTATCTGCGTCATCAGCACGTGACAGTCGTGAGACTTCATCCCGCTGAACTTCAGCTTCGCTAGGTCTAGGTATCTGCTTATCTTCCCCGCGTAACTGTAAGGAAGTTTTACTCCTACGAGGCAGGTGAAAAACTGCTCGATCTCCTCCTGACTTAGAGTGAAGCACGCGGGAGGGTAGTCATTTCCGGTCTTCTTGGCCTTTTTGCCTTTGCGACGACTTTCCGTGTCCTGCTTCGCCTCATCATCATCATCATATATAGCGTGAAGCTCCTGCCTGATGCCCATTGATTTCAAGTCTACCCTTGCTTTCGGCCCATCTTTGGTCCTCTCTGGCATGTTGAGCAGGGTACCAAGCAGACTCTCGCACACGTTCTTCGTGATATGCATGACATCAAGGCTGTGAGGCACACGGTGGATCTTCTAGTATGGCAAGTCCCAGAAAACAGACCTCGTTTTCCATACCTTCAGCAGCGGCTCTAGCGCCTTTCGCTTATTTCCCGGCTCTGGCGCCTTTTGCTTCTTTCCCGGCAGTGGGCAGTCTTTCCAATTTTTCAACAGCTCGTCTATTTCCTCGCCGCTCCTTGTACGCGGGCGTCCTCGGGGTTCGGTTTCACCATCGAATAGATCCTTGCGTTTTCTCCACGGGTCATCGTCGCGAAGCCACCTTCGATGTCCCATGAACACGGTTTTCGAAGACCCGGGATCTCTATCTAGCTGGCGATACGTTGTGTCATCCATGCACCTGACGCATCCAGAAAATCCGTGGACCACCTGCCCTGCGAGATATCCGTAACCGAGATAGTCATGCACCGTCGTGAGCAGCGCGGCTCTCATAGGGAAATATTCTTTTTCTGCGGCGTCCCACGTATTGGCTGGCGTTTTCCACATCGTGTCTAGCTCCTCTTTCAGCAGCCCCAGATATAGATTGATGTCATTCCCTGGTTGTTTCGGTCCTTCGATTAGCATACTCATGTGAATGTACTTCCTCTTCATGCACAACCAGGGGGGAAGGTTGTACATCCACACAAACACAGGCCAGGTGCTATGTGTGCTTCTCTGGCTGCCAAACGGATTGACTCCATCGGTGCTCGCGCCCAGCACGATGTTCCTTGGATTGTTCCCAAATTCTAGGTCTTCGAAGTTCAACGCTTGCCACTGGCTCGCATCCTTAGGGTGACTCAGCATCTTGTCTTTTTTATCTATCTCCGGATCATTTGCGTCATCTTCTCGCTTCTTCTCCTCCCTATCTGCGTGCCAACGCAGGAGCTTTACTACCTTAGGGTCCGCGAAATACCGCTGCAGATGAGGAGTGATCGGAAAGTACCACACCACTTTTCGAGGAGCTTTCTTCCTCTTCTTGTATCGAGTGACGCCGCACACCGGACATATGGTAGACTCCGCGTGCTCGTCCCGATAAATGATGCAATTGTTCATGCACACATGGTATTTCACGTGCGGTAAATCCAAAGGACACACGATTTTCTTCGCCTCCTCCAAACTGGTCGGGCACTTGTTCCCCTTGGGAAGACGTTCGTGCCAGAATGACATGTTCTCGTCGAAGGATGCGTCGGTCATTTTGTGTTTTACCTTCATCTCCAGAGCCATGAGCGTTACTTTCAGGCGGTTATCCTCGGGCCTGCATCCTTCATACAATGGAGTAACCGCGTCTAACTCAAGTTGATCCATCTTGGCTTTCTCTCGGGCGGCAGCTCTTGCGTTATCCGTCTGCTTGAGAAGCAGCTCTTGAATATGAGGGTCCTGCACCCAGCCCATCGATGGTCCAGCGTCGTCTGCTCCGCCAGCATCATCATCTTCATGATCATGCCCGTCGTCTGCTCCGGCATCTTCCTCATCATCATGTCCTGCATCTTCTACATGATGACTGTGTACAGCATCACCGTCGTGATCATCTCCTGGGGATTCTTCGTCTTCTCGCCCGCCCGAGCCGCGGTGGTTGTCTTGCTGCCCTTCCTCATTTCTTGCCCGGTCCCCATGGACGACTTCGTAGTCATCTTCATCACCTTGCCACCGATAGCCATCCATGAAACCACGCAAGAGCAGGTGGTCCCGCACCTGCCAGGATTCCGGGTCCACAATAAGGCTCTTTAGCTTGCATCTTCGACACGGACATCTTATCTCCGTCTCGTTCTTTTGAAGCATCTCGGCCTTCGCGGACCTCAAAAACCTATTCACGATGCCTTCGGTCATCATGCGGACCATGGTCGCCTGCGGGGTAGAGCAAAACGATATTTTGGAACCAAGAAAAGATTTGGCAAGACTTTCCCTAAAAATAGGACCAAAAAGAATGCTTAATGCCAAAATTCTCGCCGAAACGGAAATGAATCAACATTCCGGCAAAATATTGGCAACTATCGCATTTCAAATACCGGTACACCTCCAAATACAAACACATATGCAACACCACAAACATATGCAACACCACGAACATACATAGATCTAGCTAGGCCATAAAAAGTGCATGTGCACATTGTTGTAGGGAGAACAACATAAATATAGCTTCCCCCCTTACTTACCTATCAAAACAAGGTAATTTAACCACTTAAATTGAATGAATCTATGGTGGAAATGAGGTGAAAAAGAGGAGGCACCCGAGACAAGGAGGAGGTGGAGAGAATGAAGTGGGGAGAAAGTGAGTGTGGGTAGGAGAGGCTGTCCAAAATATCTTGTTGCTGCCCACTTACTAATGGCGCACCAACACTAAATGCGCCATTAGTAATCCAGGCGCCATTAGTATGTTTGGACAGGCGCACTAGTTAAAAAAAACTTTTGATACTAATGGCGCACCCTGGGCCAGGTGCGCCATTACTAGTTACAACTAGTAATGGCGCACCTGGCCCAGGGTGCGCCATTAGTATGTTTGGACAGGCGCACTAGTTAAAAAAAATAAAAATTTATACTAATGGCGCACCCTGTGCAGGTGCGCCATTACTAGTTACAACTAGTAATGGCGCACTGTGTCTGGATGCGCCATTAGTATGTTTGGACAGGCGCACTAGTTAAAAAAAATTGATACTAATGGCGCACCCTGTGCCAGGTGCGCCATTACTAGTTACAACTAGTAATGGCGCACTGTGTCCGGATGCGCCATTAGTATGTTTGGACAGGCGCACTAGTTAAAAAAATTGATACTAATGGCGCACCCTGCGCCTGGTGCGCCATTAGTAGTTTCAACTCTAATGGCGTATCAGAAGGTGGTGCGCCATTAGTATACTAATGGCGCACCGCTTTTCTGGTGCGCCATTAGTGTCAATCCCATCTATAGCCCTTTTTCTAGTAGTGTACGCATAAACCTGGCTCTGATACCACTATTGGGGATCGTAGCAGAAATTTAAAATTTTCTATGCATCACCAAGATCAATCCATGGAGTTTACTAGCAACGAGAGGGGAGGAGTGCATCTACATACCCTTGTAGATCGCGAGCGGAAGCGTTCAAGAGAACGGGGTTGATGGAGTCGTACTCGTCGTGATCCAAATCAACGATGATCCAAGCGCCGAACGGACGGCACCTCCGCGTTCAACACACGTATGGTTGGGAGAGACGTCTCCTCCTTCTTGATCCAGCAAGGAGGGAGGAGAGGTTGATGGAGATCCAGCAGCACGACGGCGTGGTGGTGGAAGTAGCGGGGATCTCGGCAGGGCTTCGCCAAGCTCAGCGAGAGGGAGAGGTGTTATGGGGGGAAGAGGGAGGCTCCAGGGGCTTTGGTGCGCAGCCCTCCCTCCCCCCTCTTTATATAGGGGCCCTGGGGGGGCGCCGGCCCCTAGAGATCTAATCTCAAGGGGGGGCGGCGGCCAAGGGGGGACTTGCCCCCCAAGTCAGGTGGGGCGCCCCCCACCCCCAGGGTTTCCAACCCTAGGCCCATGGGGGGTGCACCAGCCCACCAAGGGCTGGTTCCCTTCCCACTTCAGCCCATGGGGTCCTCCGGGATAGGTGGCCCCACCCGGTGGACCCCCGGGACCCTTCCGGTGGTCCCGGTACAATACCGGTGACCCCCGAAACTTTCCCGGTGGCCGAAACTGGACTTCCTATATACAAATCTTTACCTCCGGACCATTCCGGAACTCCTCGTGATGTCCGGGATCTCATCCGGGACTCCGAACAACTTTCGGGTTACCGCATACTAATATCTCTACAACCCTAGCGTAACCGAACCTTAAGTGTGTAGACCCTACGGGTTCGGGAGACACACAGACATGACCAAGACGACTCTCCGGTCAATAACCAACAGCGGGATCTGGATACCCATGTTGGCTCCCACATGCTCCTCGATGATCTCATCAGATGAACCACGATGTCGAGGATTCAAGTAATCCCGTATACAATTCCCTTTGTCAATCGGTACGTTACTTGCCCGAGATTGATCGTCGGTATCCCAATACCTCGTTCAATCTCGTTACTGACAACTCACTTTACTCGTTCCGTAATGCATGATCCCGTGACTAACTACTTAGTCACATTGAGCTCATTATGATGATGCAATACCGAGTGGGCCCAGAGATACCTCTCCGTCATACGGAGTGACAAATCCCAGTCTCGATCTGTGCCAACCCAACAGACACTTTCGGAGATACCTGTAGTGCACCTTTATAGCCACCCAGTTACGTTGTGACGTTTGGTACACCCAAAGCATTCCTACGGTATCCGGGATTTGCACGATCTCATGGTCTAAGGAAATGATACTTGACATTAAGAAAGATTTAGCAAACGAACTACACGATCTAGTGCTATGCTTGGGATTGGTTCTTGTCCATCACATCATTCTCCCAATGATGTGATCCCGTTATCAATGACATCCAATGTCCATGGTCAGGAAACCATAACCATCTATTGATCAACGAGCTAGTCAACTAGAGGCTCACTAGGGACATGTTATGGTCTATGTGTTCACACATGTATTACGATTTCTGGATAACACAATTATAGCATGAACAATAGACAATTATCATGAACAAGGAAATATAACAATAACCATTTTATTATTGCCTCTAGGGCACATTTCCAACAGTATCCACTGTGTTCTGAGATTGATGTTGCTATGACTTTGCTATGCTTAATGCTTGCCACAAGGGCCCGAGTGCCATGATTTCAGATCTGAACCTATTATGTTTTCATGAATATATGTGAGTTCTTGATCCTATCTTGCAAGTTTATAGTCACCTACTATGTGTTATGATCCGGCAACCCCGAAGTGACAATAATCGGGACCACTCCCGGTGATGACCATAGTTTGAGGATTTCATGTATTCACTATGTGCTAATGCTTTGTTCCGGTACTCTATTAAAAGGAGGCCTTAATATCCCTTAGTTTCCATTAGGACACTGCTGCCACGGGAGGGTAGGACAAAAGATGTCATGCAAGTTCTTTTCCATAAGCACGTATGACTATATTCGGAATACATGCCTACATTACATTGATGAATTGGAGCTAATTCTGTGTCACCCTATGTTATGATTGTTACATGATGAACCGCATCCGGCATAATTCTCCATCACCGATCCAATGCCTACGAGCTTTTCACATATTGTTCTTCGCTTATTTACTTTTCCGTTGCTACTGTTACAATCACTACAAAACATCAAAAATATTACTTTTGCTACCGTTACTTTTGTTATCGTTACCACTACTATCATATTACTTTGCTACTAAATACTTTGCTGCAGATATTAAGTTATCCAGGTGTGGTTGAATTGACAACTCAACTGCTAATACTTCACAATATTCTTTGGCTCCCCTTGTGTCAAATCAATAAATTTGGATTGAATACTCTACCCTCGAAAACTGTTGCGATCCCCTATACTTGTGGGTTATCAAGACTATCTTCTGGCGCCGTTGCCGGGGAGCATAGCTATATTCTTTGAGTCACTTGGGATTTATATCTGCTGGTCACTATAAAGAACTTGAAAGACGCTAAGACAACAATTTATCCCTCAACTACGAGGGGAGGTAAGGAACTGCCATCTAGCTCTGCACTTGATTCACCTTCTGTTTTGAGTAAGCTTGCGACACCTAAACCTGCTTCTGCTATTCGTTCTGATATGTCACATGTTATTGATGATGCCACTTCTGCTATGCATGATACTTATGATGAAACTACTTCTATGCTTGATACTACTGTGCCACTTAGTGAATTTCTTGATGAACAAATTTCTAGGGCTAGAGAGAAAGAAATTATTGAAACTGATTATATTGATGAAAGTGATGATGAAGACTTGCCTGTTATTCCTGAGGGTTATGTTTTTGATAAAGAAACTACTTTAGCTATTTTAGCTTGCAAAGATAGATATGAACTCAAGAGGTTATTAGCTAAATGGAAGCAGCAATCTCGTAATGATAGAATGAAACCTGACCCTGCTTTTGCTACTTCACCTATATGTGTTACTGATAAGGATTATGAATTCTCTGTTGATACTGATATAATTACTTTGGTTGAATCTGATCCTTGGCTATGAATCTGAAACTGTTATGGCACATCTTACTAAATTAAATGATATATTCACCCTGTTCACTAACGATGAGAGATCTCGCTACCTATATATCCATAAAATATTTCCGTTCTCATTAAAGGGTGATGCTAAGATATGGTTTAATTATCTTCATCCTAGTTGTGTGCGTAGTCCCCAGGATATGATTTATTACTTCTCTGCTAAATATTTCCCTGCTCACAAGAAACAAGCTGCTTTGAGGGAAATATACAATTTTGTGCAAATTGAAGAAGAGAGTCTCCCACAAGCTTGGGGAAGGCTTCTCAAGTTACTTAATGCTTTGCCTGATCATCCTCTTAAGAAAAATGAAAACTTGATATCTTTTATAATGGACTAACCGATGCTTCCAGAGATTACCTGGATAGTTGTGCTGGTTCTGTTTTCATGGAAAGAACACCGGATGAAGCTGAAATTCTATTGAATAATATGTTGACAAATGAAAATAATTGGACACTTTCTGAGCCAGCTCCTGAGCCAATTCCTGAGCCTATTCCTAAACCAACTCCGAAGAAGAGAGGTGTTCTATTTCTCAGTCCTGAAGATATGCAAGAGGCAAAGAAATCTATGAAAGAAAAGGGTATTAAAGCTGAAGACGTTAAGAATTTACCTCCTATTGAAGAAATACATGGTCTTAATTTACCGCCTGTTGAAGAAACTTGTGATCTTAATCCTCCACCTATTGAAGAAACTCATGGTCTTGATAACCCAACACAGGTAGTAAAGGTAAATTCTCTCTATAGATTTGATGAAGGTGATATTCCTCACTATAAGTCTGCTAGACAATGCTTAGAAGAGTTTGATAATTTTATTGTCAAACAAGAAAACTGCAATGCTTATTTTGGTAGACAATTGAAATACAATTCCGATACGCTTGAACACTTGAGTAATTATATGTCTAGAGTTAAAGGTGAACTTGAACTCATTACTAAACATGCTTCTATGGTTACCACTCAAGTAGAACAAGTACTTAAAGCTCAAAGTGATTTGCTCAATGAAATGAATAGTAAGAAAATGATTATGCTGTTAGAGTGGCTACTAGAACTGGTAGAATGACTCAGGAACCGTTGTATCCTGAAGGCCACCTTAAGAGAATTGAGCAAGATTCTCAGAGAAATAATATTGATGCACCTAGTCCTTCTAAAAAGAAGAAAAAGAAAAATGATAGGACTTTGCATGCTTCTAGTGAACCTATTGCTGAACCACCTGAGAATCCAAATGATATTTCTATTTCTGATGCTGAAACACAATCTGGTAATGAACATGAACCTAGTGAAAATGTTAATGATGATGTTCATGATGATGCTCAACCTAGTAATGATAATGATGTAGAAATTGAACCTGCTGTTGATCTTGATAACCCACAATCAAAGGATCAACGTTATGATAAGAGAGACTTTGTTGCTAGGAAACATGGTAAAGAAAGAGAACCTTGGGTTTAGAAACCCATGCCTTTTCCTCCGAAACCATCCAAGAAAAAGGATGATGAGGATTTTGAGCGCTTTGCTGAAATGATTAGACCTATCTTTTTGCGTATGCGTTTGACTGATATGCTCAAAATGAATCCTTATGCTAAGTACATGAAAGATATTGTTACAAATAAAAGAAAGATACCGGAAGCTGAAATTTCCACCATGCTTGCTAATTACACTTTTAAGGGTGGAATACCAAAGAAACTAGGAGATCCAGGAGTACCCACTATACCATGCTCCTTTAAAAGAAACTATGTTAAAACTGCTTTATGTGATCTTGGGAGCCGGTGTTAGTGTTATGCCTCTCTCTTTATATCGTAGACTTGATTTGAATAAGTTGACACCTACTGAAATATCTTTGCAAATGGCTGATAAATCAACTGCTATACCTGTCGGTATTTGTGAGGATGTGCCTGTTGTGGTTGCAAACGTTACTATTTTAACGGACTTTGTTATTCTTGATATTCCTGAGGACGATAGTATGTCTATTATTCTTGGAAGACCCTTTTTGAATACTGCAGGGGCTGTTATTGATTGCAACAAAGGCAATGTCACTTTTCATGTTAATGGTAATGAGCATATGGTACACTTTCCGAGGAAACAACCTCAAGTTCACAGTATCAATTCTATTGGAAAAATTCCATCGATTATTTTTGGAGGTTTTGAATTTCCTCTTCCTACTGTCAAGAAGAAATATGATATTCTTATTATTAGGGATGTGCATATCCCTGTTGAGGTAACATAGTGTTTTTCGAAATTTCTCCGGTTCCGTGTTATTCGAAATGAGTTTTTAACAAGACTTGATCAACCTTGTTAGTGGATTCCTTTTGGTAAGCATGAGATGGATCAAACTAGAAGGCACAAGCTTCTGTACCCTCTCTCTATTTTCTGTTATTTAGTTGAAATAAAGTAAAAATAGTAGTTTTCTGTCTGTTTTCTGATTTATCCGTGAAATATAAAAATACCCCGAAAATAAAAGTTCTCCAAATGCCCTGAAAATGAAATATGATTTTTTCTAGAATTTTTTAGAATATCTGGCACAGAGAACACAGCAGGAGGGGCAAGCACCTGGCCACGAGGGTGGAGGGCGCGCCCTACCCCCCTGGGCGCGCCCCCTGCCTCGTGGGCCCATGGTGGCTCCCCTCCACTTATCCGTACACCCACACAATCCTTCTTCCTCCCACAAACACCAATATCCAGCTCAAGCACGAGTTCTAGCTCATTTTGCTGCGATTTTCGATCTCCTTGCTCAAAACACCTCTCACAAAACTGCTTGGGGAGATTGTTCTTTGGTATGTGACTCCTCCATTGGTCCAATTAGTTTTTGTTCTAGTACTTTATTCATTGCAAATTTGTGCTGCCTAGGTGACCATGTTCTTGAGCTTGCATGTCAAATTTATATGGTTCCAAGTAGTTCTAATGCTTGATATAGGCTCTAGGCACTTGTAGGAGTAGTTGCTATCAATTTTGTTGAGCTTGGTTCACTTTTGTTTGAAGTTACTAAAAATTTCAGAAATTTTTCAGAGGAAGAAATATGCTTAGGAAAATGTTCCAAGGTGGTTCTTCGAGGAAGCAAGGACCCAGGCTTGCAATGCGTGATGCTGACGATGAGCCACCAAGGGACGCTCCAGTGCAACTTAAGGCATCCTTAAGTTTTTTTCTTTTTATATTCCGATGAAAACTTTAGTTCTTATAAAGGATTAAATCCTTTTCCTCTCAATAGCATATTGAGGGATTGATACCGAGAAAGATTTCTTCTTATTATAAGACGTGATTTGATCTGCATATGTTTGGTAAAAGAACAATCTTCTCCTTTAATCATATCATAAATGGAAAGGGCCTTGTGAATGGCCTTCAGAAAACTTTATGGATCGAGCGGGAATCAAGGAAGAATTTAACGCATATTTGCGTAACGCTGGTCTTGTGAGCTTCGAGGCAGACAAATGCCGCCAATACCACTATCTCACTAGTACATTTGTGAGGAGGTTTGAATTTTCATCTTCACGTAATTCTCCAACTGTCCTGTTTGATCTTTATGAAAAATCTTATACCATGGACTTAGAGGATTTTACCGCTGCTTGCATACTTCCACAATGGGGTAGTGCTAGTGAACCTCGCAAATCTGAATTTAGAAATTTTCTTGCTAGTATAACTGTGGGGGAATCTAGAGATATAGCACAAGCTACCATAGGGAGCATCCATTTTCCTGCTATACATTATTTTGCTCTCTTCATAGGTAGGTGCATAAATGGTAAAGATGAAGCATGTCACATGTGTGTCCCTGATCTCAGTATTCTTAGGAGTGCTGTGTTAGGAGACAAAACTTATAACTTGGGAGCCATTGTTGCACGTAGGTTGCACCATAATAGATTTAATGGAGATTTCTTTGGAGGAATTTATGCAACCCGCTTAGCTGATTTTCTAGGTGTGGACATTCGTGAGGATGATATTGAGTTGCCTCCTACTTCGTGCTGTCCGTATCGAGAGGAAAGAATCACCTCTCCGGTATCGCTTAATCTTTAACAAACGTCGTGCTGCCCGTATTACTCTCCCTGCTCCTGCCTTCTTTGATTATTAGGCAAAAGGAAGATATGTTATTACCAGAGAGGAGGCAGATGAGTATGAGAGGAGGGCGGAGGCAGCTCGCCGCCATGCTGCAGCTTAGGAGGCGATAGCCGCTGCATCTCAGTACGACCCCGACTACAACTACGGATATCCGCCAGGCCATCCTTGGCAATAAACCAACTTAGGCCAAAAGCCTAAGCATGGGGGAGTACGTATTTCTCACCGACATTACATTTATGTTCACACACTCATTACTAGATGTCAGTGCTCATAACTTTTCACTGTAATATCCATGCTAGTTTATTTTCTTTTTCCTGCTTTCTTCTTGTGTGTTTAATAAACTTTAATAGAAAAACCAAAAAAATTAATGTAACTTTTAGTTAGTTTACTTTTCTTGTTGTAGTAGTAATAATTAAAAAGAAAAACCCAAAAAGATTTCCTGTTCTTCTTTTGCTTGTTGGGAGCTTTCTCGTGTAAATAGTTTTATTTCTTTTCTTTCTTTGGGGGTCGATAGGAGAAGACCATAATTAAATTGTTGAAGTGGCTCTTATATGCATTATTGTTGATTTAACCAAGAGCCTATGTCTTCTCCTGTTTATTGAATGCTCGCAGATTCTAGCTTAGTCCAATGCACGTGCACTCTTATTATTTTCACTTCGTTCGGTCGTGCAAGTGAAAGGCAATTATGACGATATATGATGGACTGACTGAGATGAGAGAAGCTGGTATGAACTCGACCTCTCTTGTTTTTGTAAATATGATGAGTTCATCGTTCCTGATTCAGCCTATTATGAATAAACATGTTTGCAATGACAATTAGAGATCATAGTTGCTTATGCCATGCTTGATTAGCTATGAGTTATAATGGTTTACCTTGCGTTCCAACATGCTATTAAAAATGGTTGTGATGTGGTATAGTGGGGTGGTATCCTCCTTTGAATCATTTAAGTGACTTGACTTGGCACATGTTCACACATGTAGTTGAAACAAATCAACATAGCCTTCACGATATTTATGTTCATGGTGGATTATATCCTACTCATGCTCGTACTCAATGTTTATTAATTTTAATGCATGTTCATGACTGTTGTCACTCTCTAGTTGGTCGCTTCCTAGTCTTTTGCTAGCCTTCACTTGTACTAAGCGGGAATACTGCTTGTGCATCCAATCCCTTAAACCCCAAAGTTATTCCATATGAGTCCACTATACCTTCCTATATGCGGTATCTACCTGCCGTTCCAGGTAAATTTGTATGTGCAAAATTCTAAACCTTCAAATGAAATTCTTTTTTGTATGCTCGAATAGCTCATGTATCAACTAGGGTTGTCTGTATCTTCCATGCTAGGCGGTTATTCTCAAGAGGAGTGGACTCCGCTCCTCACTCACGAGAAAATGGCTGGTCACCGGGATGCCCAGTCCCATGCTTTATGCAAACTAAATCAAAATAATTGCAAAAAAAACTCCCCCTGGGACTGTTGCTAGTTGGAGACACTCATTGTTTCAAGCAAGTCATGGATTGATGCTTGTTGGTGGAGGGGGAGTATAAACTTTACCATTCTGTTCGGGAACCGCTTATAATGTGTGTAGCATGGAAGATATCACCATCTCTTGGTTGTTATGTTGACAATGAAAGTATGCCGCTCAAAATATTATTTATCTCTATTTCAAAACCAAGCTCTGGCACCTCTACAAATCCCTGCTTCCCTCTGCGAAGGGCCTATCTATTTACTTTTATGTTGAGTCATCACCCTCTCATTAAAAAGCACTAGCTGGAGAGCGCAACTGTCATTTGCATTCACTACTATTAATTTATATTGGGTATGACTATGATTGGATCTCTTTTACCATGAATTACAATGTCTAGTCAGTCCTTGATCTTTAAAGGTGCTCTGCATTTATGTTTTGCTGTCTCAGAAAGGGCTAGCGAGATACCATCTTATTATATCATATCATGATTGTTTTGAGAAAGTGTTGTCATCCGAGATTTATTATTATCGCTCGCTAGTTGATTATGCCATTGATATGAGTAAACATGAGACCTGAGAGTTATTGCAAATGTGGTTAGTCATAATCTTTGCTGAAAACTTGAATGTTGGCTTTACATATTTACAACAACAAGAGCAAACAGAGTTTGTAAAAGTTTTTCTTTATCACTTTCAGTTTATCAACTGAATTGCTTGAGGACAAGCAAAGGTCTAAGCTTGGGGGAGTTGATACGTCTCCGTCGTATCTACTTTTCCAAACACTTTTGCCCTTGTTTTGGACTCTAACTTGCATGATTTGAATGGAACTAACCCGGACTGACGCTGTTTTCAGCAGACTTTCCATGGTGTTATTTATGTGCAGAAACAAAAGTTCTTGGAATGACCAGAAACTCCACGGAACGTCTATTTGGAAATAATAAAATATCCTTGCAAAAGATGAAGACCAGGGGGGCCACACCCTGTCCACGAGGGTGGAGGGCGCGCCTGCCCCCCTAGGGCGCGCCCCCTACCTCGTGGGCCCCCTGGAGCTCCTCCGACCTCAACTCCAACTCTATATATTTGCTTTCGGGGAGAAAAAAATCAGAGAGAAGGATTCATCGCGTTTTATGATACGGAGCCGCCGCCAAGCCCTAAAACCTGTCGGGAGGGCTAATCTGGAGTCCGTTCGGGGCTCCGGAGAGGGGATTCGTCACCATCGTCATCATCAACCATCCTCCATCACCAATTTCATGATGCTCACCGCCGTGGCTGAGTAATTCCATCGTAGGCTTGCTGTACGGTGATGGGTTGGATGAGATCTATCATGTAATCGAGTTAGTTTTGTTAGGGTTTGATCCCTAGTATCCACTATGTTCTGAGATTGATGTTGCTATGACTTTGCTATTCTTAATGCTTGTCACTAGGGCCCGAGTGCCATGATTTCAGATCTGAACCTATTATGTTTTCATGAATATATGTGAGTTCTTGATCCTATCTTGCAAGTCTATAGTCACCTACTATGTGTTATGATCCGGCAACCCCGAAGTGACAATAATCGGGACCACTCCCGGTGATGACCATAGTTTGAGGATTTCATGTATTCACTATGTGCTAATGCTTTGTTCCGATACTCTATTAAATGGAGGCCTTAATATCCCTTAGTTTCCATTAGGACCCCGCTGCCACGGGAGGGTAGGACAATAGATGTCATGCAAGTTCTTTTCCATAAGCACGTATGACTATATTCGGAATACATGCCTACATTACATTGATGAATTGGAGCTAGTTCTGTGTCACCCTATGTTATGATTGTTACATGATGAACCGCATCCGGCATAATTCTCCATCACCGATCCAATGCCTACGAGCTTTTCACATATAGTCCTTCGCTTATTTACTTTTCCGTTGCTACTGTTACAATCACTACAAAACATCAAAAATATTACTTTTGCTACCGTTACCACTACTATCATATTACTTTGCTACTAAATACTTTGCTGTAGATATTAAGTTATCCAGGTGTGGTTGAATTGACAAGTCAACTGCTAATACTTGAGAATATTCTTTGGCTCCCCTTGTGTCGAATCAATAAATTTGGGTTGAATACTCTACCCTCGAAAACTGTTGCGATCCCCTATACTTGTGGGTTATCACACCGCTGTTTGCTTTTTCATGCATCGTTATGCATCTGTTTGCATTGTATTCATTGTTTCTTCCCCCTCTTCTCTCCGGTAGACTACGAGACCGACGCTGCTGGTGGTGCCCCGTCCGACTACGCTGTTGACGACCCCTCCTTCTTGCCAGAGCAACCAGGCAAGCCCCCCCCCTGATCACCAGATATCGCCTATTCTTCTCTATACTTTTTGCATTAGAATAGTGTTGCATGTTACTGCTTTCCGTTAATCCTATTCTGCTGCATAGCCTGTCTTTGCCACTACTGTTGTTACCTTTACCTGCAATCCTAAATACTTAGTATAGGATGCTAGTATTCCATCAGTGGCCCTACATTCTTGTCTGTCTGCCATGCTATACTATCGGGCCGTGATCACTAGGGAGGTGATCATGGGTATATATTATATATTATATACATGATACATGTGGTGACTAAAGTCGGGTCGGCTCGTGGAGCACCCGCGAGTGATTCACGGATTGGGGGCTGAAAGGACCTTTGTCCCGACGGCCCTTTGGGTGGATCTTTCTGGCGGAGCGAGAGGGCAGGTTGAGACCGCCTAGGTGAGAGGTGGGCCTGGCCCTGGTCGGTGTCCGCGGTTACATCAATTAACACGCTTAACGAGATCTTGGTATTTGATCTGAGTCCGGCCATTTGCACTACAAAAAAATACACTTCCGTGATGATACGTGTTTGTCACAGTAGGTCGCGTTTTCTGTCATGCATGTACATCCATGAAAAATTTATGACAGAATCAAGATAGTCATACCTGTGCTGTCGTAGAAGTGTTCCATGACATTGCCAAAATTATCATCACGGAAGTGTCCACTTCCATGACGATAAATCGCGCGTCACAGGAGTGCTTTCGTTAAGGGTGACCGACACGTGGCATCCACCATAACGGAACGCCGTTAAGCTATCGGGTCAAATTTTGGATCGGATAACCCGTTAACAGCCCTGACCAATGGGAAATTTCCACGTGTAAAATTCTGATTGGCCGAAGGGAACACCTGTCAGCTCGTTAGTGGGCCAGATGTCGCCCGTCCATTGGAGGAGACATGCCTATGATACGTCGACACGTGGCTGGGCCCAACAGAGGCCCATATAGGTTAAACAGGCCGGCCCAGTCAAAGGCCCGTAGAACTTAATCAGGTACTAGTGGGCCAGACCAATAACGGCCTGCTTAATAAAGGCCCATTTACGGCCCGAAGCCAGATCTGGCCCGTTAATTGTTCGCCCAATATTTGGGCCCATTTACGGCCCGAAGCCAGATCTGGCCCGTTAATTGTTTGCCCAATATTTGGGCCCATTTGCGGCCCGAAGCCAGATCTGGCCCGTTAATTGTTCGCCGAATATTTGGGCCCAACTATAGCCTAGTGACTTTCGGCCTGTTAGAGGCTTGATGTAGACATGGGCCCATTTCAGCCCGGTGTGACTTTCGGCCTGGGAATTGCCCATGCTGCCCATGGGCCATATATGGTTCGACGGGACATCGGGCCCACTAACGGCCCGTGCTAAAGGTGGCAACAGTTAAGCCCAACATGACTTTGGGCCTGTTACAGGCCTGTCGCGTAATTCGGCCCGTTGATGCCTGTGCTAAGCTTTTGGCCTCTTAAAGGCCCATGATATCAGTGGGCCAACTAAGCCCCGAGATATGTTTCGGCCTGGTAACGGCCCGTGAGCTAACTGGGCCCAAAATGGCCCGGTCTACATTTCGGCCTGCTAAAGGCCCGTCGACAACTAGTGAAAATTGAGGCCCAACATGCATTTTGGCCTGCTAAAGGCCCGTGGTTTCATCTCGGTCGTAACAGGCCAGTACAATATTCAGCCTGTTAATGGCCCAACGCTACCTTGGCCAAACTAAGCGCTGGGTCGACAAAAGGGCCAACTACAATATAGGTCGGTGTAAGTTTGGGCCTGGCGCAATGTGTGAAGGCCCCAATCATTCGGGCCCAAGAAAGACGCAGGCCGGCCCAATTGTGGCCCGCTAAAAACCTGTCCCGTTAGAGTCAAATGTTTCGGTCCGGTCGACTACATCTCATTTTTTTTCAGATAGCGAATGATGGCAGTAACTAGTAGGAATTAAGAACAAACCTACTCTATACAATAAAGAAATTATGGCATAGTAACTAAGAATAAACCTACACTATACAATAAAGAATTTAAGGTATATTACATCCACTGGGCATCGAAGTTCGCCACCAGTGATCATAAAGCGCAACGAAGAAGCAGATTACAAAAACTGGGCACCATTACAGCGTAACAAAATAATACTGAACTGAGACCACTTCCAAGACAGTTCAAGAAAGGTTAGCCTTGCGGGGGAACTGCTGCGCAAGCTGCTGAGCAAGGCTGTGAGACCGGCCTAGCATGTCGGTCATAGCTTCCAGGTGTAGCTATTTAGCGATGAAGTTCTCATTGGTGTTCTCCGCAATCTTTCTTAGAGATAGGACTTCAAGTCGAAGTTGAGTTGCAGAATGCCTTTCTGCTAGACCTTGGGACTGAAGAAGTCGAACTGATTCAGACAACGAATTCTGTGACCTTGTCTGACTGTTAGTCTCAAGTAACTTGAACACTGCATCAAGACAAGACTTTGGGGTTGTCTCGCTATCTTCAAGATGTTTTGCCTTCTTTGTTGCAATATATGTTGGGTTTGTCTCACAGCCTTCAGCAGACTTGTGCATGCCATCAGGCATATCACCTTGAAACAAAGCAGGGAGATGACAGGTTTTGCACGTGTATAAACAAAGATGATAACTGTTCTGTCAATTCTATCCAATTTCAAATTAGAAAATAAAGAGTAAGTTCAAAATATCAATAGCATAATTTGGCATTGTTCATAATGCGGGGAGCTTCACCACACTACTGGATTACCATGTCAACATAACAAGCATAGATGAAGGGCAAAGAAAATCATTGTATCTATTTTGGATAATGTGCATGGCATGTTGTTCATATCATCAGCCACATCAGTAAGATAAAACAGGAGATGACAAGGTGCAAACGTGGGCTGCTTCACCACACACTAGATTATAGATCCACAAAAACAAGCATACATATAGGGAGTATTAAGTAATGTGCATGGTATGAATAAGGAATTTGGTTTTACAAGTAAAACTTAGAACTTACGGTTCTTACAAACATGCATTTTGGTAGAAACAGCAAACTAAACAACAGTAAACGATAGGGAGTATGAGCAAATTAAACAGCAGTTGAGGATAAAGGCTTTAGAAGGACTGACTTACATTAACAGTTAACACAAGCTTTATAATGCCCTTCTCCATGTCAAGGGAAGGATAACTCAAGAATTTCAGCACAAAATCTTCTTCATAAGCATTGCCTGTACTCTACATTTTGTAGAGAGTAATTATAGATATGATAATACTGGAAGGGATAGAGGATAATGAAGATAAGATGCAGATTGATGCTACATAATCAACTACCAATCCCTGGAAGTACAAGCGTTACAGGACAAAATGTACTGACAAGAGCAATGGGCTACACTTCTGCACTGGCATTGTCTGTGTATTCTACTTGTTGGTAAGATTAAATATAGATCTGATCTTTTTTAGTAAATGGTGGGCGAGGGAGATAAGATGCAGAATGCTACAAAATGAACCAATCCCTCTTCCCATAATACAAGAGTGTTTTGAACACTGGTGTACTGTACAAAACGTTCTTATATTATGGGACGGAGGGAGTAGCTGTTAATGTAAGTACAGTGATAGACCACGTTCAGTCCTTACAAGAGGACTGCAGAGCTAAACCTCTTCAAAAGCATTGGGTTGATTCTAAATTTATGTAAGAGTCCATACGGATCTTCTAATGTCCACCAAATGGACGATTACGAGGCTAACATGTGCAGTGATGCTACATAATCAAACAGCTATGAAAGTAAGTATGGTCATATAGGGCAAGAGGTACTCACAAGAGCAATGCAGTGTGCAGTATAGTTGCGAGATTCTATGGTCCCTTGAGAACGAATGTTCTTCTGGTAACAGTTTTCGTACAAGTGAGACATTAAGGCAAATGCAGAAATGTAGTTCAAATTGTGATGTGATATCATAGACAGTACCTTACGCTGCAGCCAAGACCAATGTGTAACAAGATTATTCCAGTCACCGTCGGATAAATGTAGCACCGAAGACTTTACAGAAATTTCGTTCAGAGGCTTGCCATCGAAGTGCGCTTGCCTCAGGTAGGAACGATACTTCATCAACGAGTGCTTGAAAAGCGCAACCAACCCTTGCTCGTCATCACAATCCAGTTTGCTCCTCGCCTATTTAAAAGAATGAAATCTTGTGTCTTCTGTCAGCAGAAACATATGCAGTAATGACCATGAATAACATTAGTACATTACTTAAGCGTAAGTTGCGGAGGAAGACTGGAAATTGTTCTGTGTCTGCGGCATAATCTTTCCATGAAGGAAAGATGCGCACAAAGTTCCTGACAACAACATAAGCTTCGTCTTCTAAACTGGGAAGAAATGGAACAGGGATCCTATTTGCTGCAATTGGGGCTCTCTCTAGTTCGAAAAGGGATTTGGCAACTGGATTTGGTGTACTCTTTGCTGGAATGGGGGTTTTGCGTCGTACAGCTGGTGCTATGTCAACTGGCATAATCATACTGTTTGCTGCAGTTGTGGTCTGCTGAGTTGGGGCATCAGAAATGACCAGTGTAGTAGGGCTAGAGTCTGCTAGAGTTGGGGTATTTTGTGGGTCAGGTGATATTGCAACTACACCTAATGGGCTATTTGATTTATCAGGTGCCACTACCTTTTCCAAATACTTTGCTTGTGCTCCTCCACGATCAGCAATCGCCCTCTTCCTTTTGAACGTCTGATACACAAGAACAGCATTTCAATGGATAAATATGGTATGATGACAGATGGAATATGTACTGAAAATGGATAGGCAGGGCGTATTCACATACACGATGTGTAAACTAAGCTAATGGCAGTTCAACAAAGTAGAAGCAATGCAAAGCATCAGTTGCAAGATATGTGCGAGCAATGTAACCTTGGAAAGTTAGAGCAAGTACCTTGATGGGTGAATAAGATAGGGCATCTTCCTCTGACTCCTCCACTAGGGAGCTACATTGACTTAGGTCTCCCTCTAGCTCAGAATCACTGTTAGGATCATATTCTGAGCATGAATCTGTAGGTGGAGAGCGTTTGCATTGCATTGCATCCGGACTTGATTTCAGTCCCTTAATGCCAAGTTTGACAGCCATGGCATTGTTCTGCTTTATTTTTTTCATGCGCGCAAGCTCATAATCATTATGATGCTGTTCAGAATCTGAGATTCATGAAAACATAAAAAGTAGTCAGATTATATATGGAATGCATTGCGGATTCAACTCGGAGAGTGTCTCCCTATAAACCCCTGCATATGCAAAGTTCACCTCCCCAACCGTGCTAACCAGACCACACATAGAAATACAAACCCCTTATGTCTCTATAACAGGCAGGCACACATTTCAAAACTGAAGTAGGAACATTAGAATCATATGAAATTCGTATTTGAACAAATAAACTAAGCAATTATGAGTGGCGTAATGTTTAGCTTCAAGGGTGGAGTGTTGGTAGTGCGACACAAAGCAAGTAGGCAGATTGTATTCCATGTAAAAGATTGAAACCTATGTAAAAGCTGGAAATGACACTTTCTTTCTATATAATGCAGTGTTCGTTACCCACACATGATGGAAGAGATCACATAGAGAAATACTATTCACTCATGTCTACGGTTCCAGTATTTAGAAACAAGGTGGTCCACCCTAAAAGAATATTGACAACAAATATGACAAGGCAAGCATAGATGTAGTGAATCAATCATTTACTTGTGAGCTTACTAGGACAAGTATGCAGAATTATAACTGCAGTAAGAGACCGTCCAAAATCTGAATGAAGAAGTTTGTCTAGCACTTATTGTTTGCAACTAATCGACGTGAATAATTGGATATTATATCGAATGAGTAAGAAAGACAAGTAAAATTGTCAACAAACCTGGCTTGCAGTAGTAATCTGGGTCAATGTCACTACGACCAACAATCCAAAATGACTAGTTTCTGTTCCGAGGGCCGGAATTTTGAAAACCATGTGAACTTTAGAGGTACTAAAGATTACCGAAATACATCTGAACCATTAAGTGTAGGTAGCACTGAGCACACAACAAACCCTAATGATAGTCCGGCCTAATGAGTAATGAATCAATTAGAAAATGAGTGATGAGGAGTGGCTGCTGAGTGTTGAGGACGTATCTCAGGATAAATCGGGCTGGCTTGGTGGGTGCTGCACGCCTGAGCCTTGAACGGACTGGGAAGGTAGGCACGGCGGCGCGCCCGGGCAGCGGTGACGCTGTTGGGCGAGCTGCTCCTGGCCTCCTGTTAGTCCGGCGTCTCCTCCTAGAGTCATGCCATCCGGGGACGGCAAGCCGCCGGCGAGGCAGGCGGTTGGGGGCAAGTAGAGATCGAAAGCGCGCAGCAGAACAGAGGGGAATCGAGGCCTGGGACGACCCAAAATCCCAGGGTGGGCCGGCCCACCGTGGGCACCCTGTAGAGATACACACCCGAGCGGCGAACATGCATTTTCAGAACTAATTTAGGAACATTTAGCTGACCAATTAAACAACTCTATTTTAATAATATCAGGTTCGTATTTGAACAACTAAGCTTGTTTAGCTTGATGGGTGGAGCAGTGTTATTATGACACGAAGCACGTATTCTGATCGTATAGAGATCATAAAAGGGGGAAACTCTAAGCATATTTTTTTAGCAAAAGAGGGTTTCCCCTCCGATTTCTATTAAAGAAACCACCACGGAACCAACATGATCAATTAAACCCTAAGCATGATCAATTAAACCGTATTATGGTTGTGCCATGGCAGATTTGAAGCTGCAAACCGGAGAAATGATATTTAGCATCCATTGTTTGCTTCGAACTAACAACTAAATTCTATAAGCTGAAAAGAAAGTAGAGTAACCAAGTTAAGATCTATTTTCTGGTTGAGATCAAAAAGTTGAGGAGATATGAAGTACCACCTCTCTTGCGGCGTCGTGTAGGCATCGGGGGTGCGATGGCTGTCGGTGGCGTTGAAGCAGATCTGCGACGGGAGACGGGTGCATCGGGGGATAAGTCCCGTTGCGGTGGAAGAGAAGGTCGTGTGAGCGGCCCCGGCAAAGAGGACGACGGCGCCGATGAAGCGAGAGGACGCGATGCAAGGCTATTGGTCTGTCGTCGTGGATGAGAAACGTCCATCTTTAGCAGTGGATGATGCGGTCTTGGTAGGAGCTCCGGCATGGTGGAGGACGGTGGCGATGGATGTGGTGGAGGACGGCGGCAATGGATGGGGTGGCGGACGGAGGCTGGTGTGGGGATGGGGTGTTCTAGCGCGGACGGTGTATGAATGGGAAAATGGAGGGAGAGGTACGGGGAACCATGTTTTTGGGACGCGCCTGTCTGAAATATGGGAAAGTTACGAACTTAGTCCCCGTTTAAAATTTGGACGTCTCGTCGGTTGGGGATAGGACGGTAATCTCGCATCTCGCCAATATTTTCCCAGAGCGATTTCGGGCGAGGAGAGGGTGGTTGGCGCCCATGGTTGGCGCCCACGGTGTATGAACGGGGCTGACAGGTAGGGCGGTTGTGTCACGTCTGAGTGAAGTTACAAACCTGCCCCTACTGAAAATATTTGCCTACATCGATTTCGGCCGAGTCGAGTTTGTTTTGCCGCCCACCGTGTATGAATGGGGAATGGAGGGAGAAACAAAGGTCTTTCGGACGAGCTTGAATCAAATGAGTTTTGCCGCCCATGTTTGACGCCCACCGTGTCGGAATGGGCTCAGAGGCGGTCGTGTCACGTCCAATTGAAGTTACTAACCTACCCCTATTTAGAGCAGTGGAAATCGGGCCGATGGATTGTCCGTGTAATGGGTAGACATTTATTTCCATCTCCCAAACACTTGGCTTTGGGCAGCCGACGTGGGAGTGGACATTTTGCTGCTTCTTTCGAATTTTGGGACAATAAGCATCCACGTTTACCCTGGCAACTAAATTCAAATCCATTTTGTATTCCTATATGAATCTTTATAAATCATTCTATGTGTTTTTATATATCTTCAAAAGGACAACAAAGATGTATTCCACTGTCATATATGAATATGGTTTACAAATGCCGATACTCAAATTCAGAAACTAGAATCCAGTTTAAGGTGAATTCGAATATTTGGAACACTTCATGTCCAACTCAAATGTCACACGCAGCATAATGTGTACTCCCATTTAGATATGTACACAAGCGATGTATCAAGATTCAAATACCGAGTCAATCAACCAAGAATGTACAGAACTAACAGACATATAAACACTTATAGAGTATATGGATCAATAATATCAACTAACATACATAAGCCAGGCCGCTGTACTTTTTTTTGGCTACAACAGCATCCTCTTTTTAGCCAGCATCTTGGCCCTTTCCGATGCGTGCCACTTATGGTCCATCTATACTACTACTATTGCTGAATGCACATTCAGCCTGATTGGCATATTTGTAGGTCTGGCACAGCAATCCAAATGAAATGTCTCCGAGTCTTATCAATTAATACAGACTTGTGCTCAAATAAAATTACAAACCAAAAAAACAAAAAAAATTATTGCATGATCTCTAAAACAAATGGTTTGATTGATTACATGAACAGACAACACAAAGGTTATTCAACTATGGAAAGAACATTTCACCTATGATTTATCAAGTAGGAATTTAATTTCCTTTTTTCCTTCAGGACCTTAACAATCTGGTCAGTCTCAGCTTGCTTCGTTTTGAAATCCACCAAATATTTAATGGTTGTCTTGAGTACTGCTCGTGATTGTGCTGTTTGCTTCCTCAACATGTCAACTTCATCTCTAAGTGCAGAAGCATAATCTCTTTCTACCACTAGTTTAGCCTCTAGAGCATCAGCAGTTGGCAATTTATAATGCACGATTGGGCCGGTGCCACTGCTGTGGGATGGTGCAACGTCCATGGGGACCTCGCTCTTTGATCTTGGGCTAACCTGTTTTGCCATTAAAGTTTCGATTGGATTCAGAAAAGTTGAAGTTAGCAAAACATCTCAACTGGGAGTTATAACAGCAAACCAGTTAAACAAACAAGGAATTAAAGAGTTTCAATTGGATGCTGAAAAGTAGTTATTATCATCATTGTAACCCGCTGTTGCAGCAGCACAGCAGTTAAACAAACAAGTAGATATTTAAGTTAAGGCAAACAGGTAATTCTTAACAGTAAGTATCAAACACATAGATAGGCGCAGTCTACAATATGATTAACAGGTTGTGCCATTATGTAATCAGTAGCAAACTAAATTAAGCCAAGCAACGTAATTGAACAATTTTGCAATAAGTGGCTAACTAAAATTCCGAGAAGCAGGTAACTAAACTTACGATAGTTCTTTGTACAGGCACACTGCAACTTCTTTTTCGCTTACAAGGTTGTACGAAGGAGTCCATGGCATCAATTGCTTGGATACGCAGTCCCAATACTTCTTTCTTCCCACACTGCATGGGTAAGTCGAATGGTTAATCTGGTAAGATGGTGCGTCCTTGATATGTTATATGAGGACGTGTAGTCAGACTAGTTGTAGCCAAACACATCACACTGGCTTTTACTGTATATTTCATGTGATTACTTTTGGCATATCGAGATCTAAGCAATCTACAATAGGATGAAAAGACTGGCATCCTTCACATTATTGGCGAACTCAGTTCATAGAAACAAGCAATTCAACCATTCTGTGGGTAAATCAAAATCGCCACTGGAATAATTTTCACTATCCAATCATACACGCAAAAAGGGGCGACGCCACCATAGGGGCTGGTATGGGCGGCCGCCTCAGGTGGCTGGAAAGTGTGCACCTAGTTTGAGTCGTCCAGGTTGGCCCACGCTAGTTTTGTTCGTCCCAACGCATGAGCAGGCAATGTAAAAAATGAAGAAAAATGTTTCAATTTGGATGGGCCAATAACATAAGTGCAAGGCAGGCCCTATAGCAGGCTCGCGGCCCAAACGAGCGCCTCCCATATCGATCGAGCAGGAAAAATCCCAATTCATTCGCTCCAGCCTCCAGTCTGGTTCGCTCCTAACCTAGCCGCCGCTGGACAGACCAACACAGCACTTCCTCGCGCCCTCGTTGGAGGGCGGTCGCCGGGCTTCAAGCGAACGGAAGGACAAGAAGAAGAAGATCCAACCCTGGGTGTAGCCTGCGTGGGAGGCAGCACGGGCATGGCATCAAGCTTGCGGAAACGGACAGTCGCAGCTTGCAAGAGTAGCATGCGCAACAAGCAGGTACATCACATCCCTGATTATATCTAATTCAACTCTTCAATTTCTGGCCAATAGTTAAACCTGACGGTGTTGTAAAACTGCTTGTATGTAGGGAATCTATGAGAAAATGAAACCAATTTCTAATTATTTTATAACTCCCTCAATCAATACTGAACTGACTGAATCTGATGTATCTAATCAAGTTTCCGGTGCAAACATACAAGCTCATGTTGTTCTTGAGCCTGAAGTGTCTAATGAACAGACTGCTAATGAAGGATTTGATGCAAACATTTTACATGCTCCTGGTGATGAACATATAGTGTCTAATGAGGGATCTAATGCAAGCATTTTGCAAGCTCATTGAAGGATTTAGTGTCTAATGATGATCTACTATGTTGAGAGAGACAGAGATATGCAGGCATTGATGACAAGCAAATTATAGTGCATTTTCATAGCTTGAGGAAACGTCGAGGCCATCTACCAGAAAGTCCCCGTATCATGACAACATAGCATAAATACTTTTCTAATCTGTTGTTTGAAACTATTGGCATACTTGTGCAGGATAGATATATTGATATGCAGTTTGTGCACTGGTTATACGTGCAATTACACTTTGATATTTTCAGCCAGAGAACGAATAATTCAAGCAGGTACAGACCATGTTTGTAGTCCTTGTACACCATGTTGCATTTTGTGTTTTTTGGTGCTTGCATCATTTAGTGTTTATAATCTGAACTACTTTGGATCATTAGCTGGTTTTCAAAGTGCATGTAGCTTCACATTTCTCAAGTTATGTTGATTTCCGGAGTGCAAGTGCCTTCGTATTTTTTAAGTTAAATGTTCGCCCCTGGTAACTTGAATTCGTGGATTAGCCACTGCACACAGATCATACACGAATGCCAGTACGAATTAAATGAAATGCAGGGACTTACGCTAGCTCGTTGTACAGGCTCACTTCAGCTCTGCTTGCACTTGGGATGTTCCATGTACAAGTCCATGTTACCACTTGCTTGGATGTGCAGGCCTTGTGCTCCTTGCACCCCCCTCTGCATTTTTGACACGGCGAATAGTTGATCAAATAAGAGGAATCGACCTTAATGTTGTACCGAAGGACAGATACTTACAAGGTTATACGGGTGTGCAGGATGTGTACCAGATCCCGTAGCGCCGTCATGCTTCGCTAAAAATGGATTTGCTTGTTTCAGATGATATCTCCAGAAGAAATAAGAGTTAAAGTCAGATTTGCATAGGTGTGTAAGCTAAGAGAGCAGTGAAAGGATATCCAAACATCGTCGGAACAGTGCACAAGGGAGTGATGTGTGGATACCTAGTTCGGGCCGGCGTTTGGGCATGCTCGCCTAGCTAGAGTGCGGGTCACTTCAGAGCCGTTGAGGGTGATGCGTTGGCGTTGGCTGGCCGCGCACGGATGCAGATCTTGAGTGGCAGCGGAGCGCTACGATGCGGTGGACGAGACCACTGGTGAAGCCCCAACGGCCTCGGGGGGCGGAGGTGCGACGATGTGCTCGGTGAAGTAGCCCCGGTGAGCTGGGAGACGGCGTCGGTGAAGCGCACCTGATGCGGTGGAACTCGGTGTCTGTGAGGCACGTCGGTTGCGGCGGCCGACGTTGTCGGTGGACTACCCGGTGTGGTGGACGAGGGCGTAGATGAGGTAGCTCCGGTGCGGTGGTGAAGCGCGACCGTCGTCTTCGTCGTCGTCGTCCGGCCCAGAGGTGGGGAACGGTGGGGAAAGAGACGAGACGAGGGGCGATTCGAGGGTTGGCGGCGAATTAGGGATTTGAGCAATCTGGGCGCGGAAGGGGACGGTGGAGAAGAGAGATTTTGCAGGGCTGGAATTGGGGCCGCCAGATATTTCAATCCGAAACGTGGAAGCGCGAACTTATATTGTCGTCGTCCTTTTTTTGGGGGGAGGGGGGTGGGTGGCTGGGTGCTACGCGTTCGTCCGACACACGCGACCACCCCGACAGGACTATGCTTTGGTGCCTTAAGGCACCTGCCTTTGTGTCCATGACATGTGGGCCCAACAGGTGGCTGGCCCACATGTTAGTGACCCAAAGGCAGTTGCCTTTAAGCCACCGAAGCAGCGTCCACCCCGACACGACCCTGGTCTGCCTGGTGCGCCTACATTTGAGAATGCAAACGAATCTTCTTTCATTTGCAAACGAATCTGTATGTATTACCATGCCCGTGTTTTCCTTGCAATAATTAGTCATTCGAAACGAGATACTCCATCCGTTCACTTTTGTAAGTCATTTCAGACAACTTAAAATGAACTGTTTTGCACATTGTCTGAAATGTCTTCAAGGTCTTATAAAAGTGAACAGAGGGAGTACTATAAATTAATTAATGAGGAGTTATTTGAAAAAAATCGAAACGGTACCCACGCTAACGTGGATTAGAGTGTGTGTCACATAATTAGTTATTTGAATTAGAGTGTGTGTCACGTAGTTAGTTATTTGAATTAGAGTGTGTGTCACGTAGCGATCTCCAATTCTAACGTGGATTTCGCATTTCACTGTATCCATGCTACTTTTTTAATACAAATTCATATGTATATGATGAACACCATAGTAGTGAGAAAACTTTTGGATGGATTCAAACATATGACCTACAAAATAGCACAACAAACTGAGTCAATGTCAACTTTTCGAAACTTAGTATGGCACGAATTCGAAATAATTACCCGTATGCCTGGTCCTCGGTTCAAATCTTACAATGTACACCGAATTGAAACATCGATATTAAGTCTCGTACTATGTACATTCAAATATTGTTTTTAGCCCCCCCCCCCCCCCCCGCACAAACGCTACATACTTCCTCTATCGGTCAATCTTCCTCTCCTAACCACCTTAGGAAGCTATCGGTTTCCAACAGACGTTCATTATTTCTCTCCATGTTTTGATCTAAGTCTCTCAACTACACAACCCCTTTTTCCACTCTGTTACCAAATGTATTTACCTCACACACCCGCCATTGCACCCCATGCCGAGCTCTCTCTCTCCCCCCCTCTCCATCTCACCCTCTCGCGCTAAATACATGCATTGCCTATCTAGCCCCCAACCTCTCATGCGCACGCACGCACGTTGTATATCTAGGTCACTCCCTCGAGACTATCTCACTCTTTCTTCCGCACGGCGGGCCACACTCGCTCAATCTCGCTCTCTTTATCTGAGTCTCGTTTAACCTCGTTTTCTTTCACACACAAATGATATATCTCCCTGTTCGGGCCTCGATCGACACACTCTATACTCTCTCACGCAGATTGTCTATCTAGGTCAGTCCATCCAAGCCGCCACCACTCTTTCGACCTCATGGTGCGCCACGCTCACTCAATCTCTCTCTCTCTCTCTCCGTATGTCTCGATTGACCTCGCTCTCTCTCGGACAAAAACGATATATCACCATGTTTGAGCCCAGTTCGACCTATTCACATTGTATACTCTCTCACGCACATCGTCTATCTAGGTCACTCTCTCCAACCCGTCTCACTCTTTCGATCGCACAACGACCCTATGTGATCGGTTGACCTTGCTTCCTCCCACGCACAAAATATATCTACACGTCTGTGACTGGATCATCTCTCAAGCTCTATCTTACAGCCCTCACCCTTGCCAAAAAGCTCAATCGGACAATATCTCTCCAGAGCATATATATTTGTTCAATGAATCTCGTACCACACTCACTTTGTCTCTCTATCTATATGTCTCTCGATTGACCTCGCTTTCTCACACCGTATCTTCCACGCGTTGAAGCTACTACCTCTCCATCCCTCGCAAAGCCAGAACTATTTACATTGCGAGGGGCACTCCAACCTTGGATTAATTTGTGTAGGCATTTATTCCGGTCGGTTTAGATTATATTTTCGTAGCATTCGGCCCACAACTACTCCAAACACCGTTGCAACCCACGCAACTCCCCTAGTTGATTTCCCTCTGGCTCGGTCATCGCTCTCTCGCACGTCCTTTCTCGCCTTCAACGTCGCACCATGGTATTATTGAAAAAACTATGTTGTTCTCTTTAATTATTATAAATAAGCTACAAAACTACACACCGATAGTCCACTTGGAATGGAACAAATTTCGACCCACAAATTAAAGTGCTACAAACTACACACCGAGGGGCCCACATGTCATGAAACATATTTGGACCCATATACAAATTAAAAAATAAAGGACGAGGATCAAACATGCGACCGGGCCTTCAAGCCGCACGTCAATAGGCAACATACGTAGAATAGCAATGTTTGTTGTACCCCCTTTGTTCACATAATATTTTTATATTACCACGGCCTAATTAATGGATAACATGTAATATTACTTTTAGTACTGTTCACCTTCACTTACTGGTGGGTTCCATGTGTGCTCTCTCTCTCTCTCCTCCCCTTCTGCATTTAGACGCATGGGCAAACAGGAAGAACTCGCGGGCGATGTTGCCGTTGACCATATCTGGACGCGTTCACAAGTCACGGCACCAGTTTCACGTACTAGCAGCACTAGTCAGTGTGTACGTGCAATGCACGTTAATTCGGAAGTATATTAAGTGCATGCGGATTGCGGATATTAACTACTAGGATATTATTTGCGTGTTGTCATGTGATTAGCACTATTTTTGGCATGAAATTAACTGCACGCTAAACGTGTTGAGCGCTCGACATTGAAGCAGTCTAGGTCGTTGGATGACAAAAAATAAATGTGGCTTGATGACGTTTTATATTTAATTTGATACGGCTCTAGCAGAACATTCAATCGATCAAACCATACATTTTGTTCAGTCTGACTCCGACTTTAAATTATACGACGATCGATATAAAATAAACGGAAATGATAAACGTTTGGATTTTAAGCATGGCAATCAGAACGTTTTTCATGGCAAATTTAGATTATGCGGCGGCGGTGGGGGCGTCTCGCGGTGGGAAGCGGCTCCTCTGCCGTGCTCTGTGTGTCGTCAGGCCACTGACCGACGGCGACGGCGGCGTCTTGCGCCGTTGTTGGCGTACTCCTGAACGTTGGCCTGGCTTCAAGGAAGGCCAAAATGTTCTGGACTTCGGAGCGAGTCAACTGGCGGGAGGAGGCGACTGGCGTTGGTGCAAGGAAGCGGTCGACGGCGGCCATCCATGCCGCTGAGGGGGGCACTGGCACCCGCGCGGGGACAGGCGCTGTCAATGACGCGGCGAAGACATTCGTGTGCACGGGCACCGGCACGGGCGCGCACGTCAGTGCACGCGCAGGCGCATGCGCTGGCAGGTGCACGGGCACCGGCACGGGCGTGCGCGTCAGTGCACGCGCAGGCGCATGCGCTGGCAGGTGCACGGGCGCGTGAAAGTCGGCTGGGACCTCGTGGAACCCCGTGGGATCAAGCTCGGCGACAATGTGCGGCTCCCAGCCCATCAATGCCACGGGGATGGGCGCTGGCGCAGTCGGGGCGACGGGAGCCGGAACAGGAGCGGGGACAGGCGCGGCGTCTTCCCGCAAGGCCAGTTCAAGCTCGTCCAAAAGCGCCTTATGTTCTTGAGACTCCGGCTGGGTGTCTTCCTCAGGAAACTGGAACACTAAGGGCAGACCATCGTGATGCGGAATGGCGTACGTTTAGGTCAGGCTAGTTGGAGGTAGACGACAAGAGAATCGGAGAGGAAGAGAGAGGATTGTAGCGATACTGGGTAGTGCGGGGTTGATTTTAAACTGCGGCGCCGGCGACATTAAAAGTGGGAGCAGTTGGGACGACGGTGGGCGGCGGAGCCTGGTCAAAGGGCTTGCCTCCCGGTGAGCCTGCAGAGCGGTCTGCTCGCACGCCTCCCTGACAGCCGGCGCAGCGGTCTGCTCGCACGCCTCCCGTCGACTCACACGCTTGCTCGGACGGCACCTGCCGATGAGAAGCGGGGACTCGTGGCGGCACGTAAACGCCCACGGTTTCAATAGTGAAAGCGTTCGCCTTAACGTGACAGGTCTTTGTTCCAAAATACCTTGGCTCTTCATTTGTGCAACTTGTCATAAGCAGCTTGTCTCAAATTGAAGAAAAAACTTACGAAGTAATATTTGTGCCATATCATGTGACCATGCTTAGTTTCAAGAATTTATGCTCACTTTTGGATTTTCTAAAATTTAAGATCCAGGATTCGAAACAATATGATAACCTGCATCATGCAACAAATTTTCAAGCCGTACATCTGTCCTGTTGTATTTCTTAAGAAAGGATTTGGTCAAACATTTTGCTTAGTTAGACTTCAGACAAGTTATATATGCAGAGTAAAAGGATAATCCCTCCGTACCAGTACATTGCCTGATATATTAACTCAAGTACTAGGCACGAACAAACGGGCTCAATTCTGTGCTCATCCTGGTGTAGTAGTAGTAGTGCTAGGCAATGCAGTTGACGGGTGACCTTGACGAGCGGCGACCGAGGGAATTGAACCGTGCTCGGCACGGTAGGTAACGTTGTCTAGTTACTAAAGCATCCCTCCGTAGTTCATCGGTAGTCATTATGGACCGGGGACATGAGGGGAATTTCCTAGGGCTAGAATTCTGGCCGCCAGATATTTCGACTTGAAACGCTGAGGCTCGACTGGTTGGGGTTGCCTAATGTGCGTACCACGCACGCCACCGAAGGACACGAGCCCGGTTTTTTTAGGATCAACACGAGCCAAGGTCTGGCTGGTACGCCGTTGGGTCCTACCATTCGAGAATACGAAAGGAACCTTTTAAATTGCCGAACGAATCTATGTGTATTACAATACCCGTATTTTCCTTGCAAATACTAATCTCAACGTGGTAATTGATTTATGACGAGTTGTTGAATTAGAGTGAGTTTGTGATATAGTGATCTCAACGTGGATTTCACATTTCATGGTATCCCTAGTAAGTTTTCCAATGCAAATTCAAATTTAAAAGATGAACAATATGGAGGTGAGAAAACTTTGTATGTATCAAGCATATGACCACACACACACACACACACAGAGACACACACGCACGAACACAACAACAATCCAATAAGTATAGTGCATCTATTTTTCCAAACCATGCATGTATGACACGAATTCAAAAATACTCCTTCTATTCCTAAATATTAGTCTTTTAGAGAGTTCAACAAGTGACTACATACGAAGCAAAATGAGTGAATCTAGACTCTAAAATATGTCTATATACATCCGTATGTGTCAGTCCATTTGAAGCCTCTAAAAAGACTAATATTTAGGAACGAAGGGAGTAAAATGTAAGACATCCATGGTCCTCAGTTCAATATTTAAAATGAACATGAAACTGAAACATGAATATTAAGTCTAGTACTACAGTACATGCAAATTTTGTGTTTAGGCGGAGCTATGATTGTCGGGGGTCAACCCCTCGACCTTAGATAAAATTGTGGAGCTCTGTTTAGGGTTGTTTAGATTATATTTGTCCCCACCCTCCCAACCACCGATTGGTTGTGCACCCCCACCCCTCCTCCTCAGGAGAATATCATGTGCCCCCATACCTTAGATGCTATATGCCGATACGAGTTGCTTGGAGCTTGTAGATCTGAGATATAGCAGCTCACATATGTGTCTTAATATTTTTGCAGGAAACCTTGATGAGTTTGAGAATTGCACACAATTTGTACAAAAACTACTTAGATGCCCTTTGATCCCATATCCAACGACCTCGAAGCTCGTATCACCGTAGCATCTAAGATGAAGGAGGACATCATATTCTCCTGTATGTAAGAATATCATGTGCTACCACACCTTAGATGCTTTGGTGATACAAGCTCTTCGGAGGCGTTGGATTTGTGACCCAACACCTCCTCGGTGGTTCGAATGGTTTTTTGCAGAAAAGCCCCAAAAGAGTTCGGCCACTGCTTACAAGCACAAAGACTGCTCAGATGCCATTGGATCTTAGATCAAACGACCTCCAAGCTCGTATCACCGTAGCATCCAAGCTGCGATAGCACCTTATGTTTTCTCGCACGGGAGAGTATGAGGTGCTCCCGCACCGTAGATTCTATGGTGATACGAGTTCACTGAGATCTAACGGCCCACAGTAGGAGGTTTGAATGTTTTTGCAATATACGGCTGATAGAGTTTGGGAAATGCGCAGAAAGTACAAGTACTACGCATGTGCCATCTGATCACTGATCGTACGACCTAGATGCTCATATCACCGTAGCGGGTAATTAAGCTACGGGGAGCACCTAATATGAGCACCGGGGAGCTGTTGGATCGAAGATGCAGCGGCACACACGAGGCCTGAATGTTTTATTTGCAAAAAAACCTTTGGAGAGTTTGGAAATTGCGCATAATTACAAAGACTACTCCCAAGCCATTGGATCTCACTTCCAACGGTGTAAAAACTCGTATCACCATAGTATCTAAGCTGCGGGGTGGATGTGATATTCTATGCCGCTGTCATTTTTGTTCGTAAACTTGCAAAATACATGTAACTCATGCCGTTACTTGTCTAACCGCGCAAAGTGTTTGTTCAAAAAAACCATCCTACACTAAAATATCGGAACAACACACGGGGGTCCCACTTGTCATTAATCAAATTTGGACCTAAAACTAACAAATCTGAAAGACGAGATTCGAACTAGCAACCTGGACTACAAAGCGTAAGTCGATAGCCTGAAAAAACGAATGGTTGTTGGCTTTGTCCCATAACTTGATTTTATACAGTACTTGCGTTGAGTAGAGTAGAGGGAGTGCCTCGTCAACACGTGCATGACCATTGTCTCACTTACTGGTGGGTCCCAGGTCTGCGATCTCAATCTCTCTTCTCTCCATCGTCTAACCTTTGCACGGGCACACACAAAGAGCGGCGTTAGCTTGCCGTGGTGTTATTACAACTAAAAAAAGCTTGGAAAATAGAAGAATCGCCTAGAACAAGAGACGTTGTGGCTGGTCGAGACGGAGCTAACCACATCTATCCTCCATGCCACATTTGCATGATGAAGTTGTGTGGCTAGTGGGGTGTTTTCGACCGACTGGCTGGGTCCCGAGGTCGAACCATAGGTACTACGTCTGATACAGTATATTTTTACACGCACATTTTTCCTCCGTGCCGAGACATGGCACACCCTACCGCGCAGTTTCGGGGTCCTCCTGGGTGGTGCACGCATATATTCTTCCTGACGTGGGACGCCCTACCGCGCGTTTTCTGGGTCCTCCTTGGTCATAGCGCCGAAGCAAGTAAATGAGTCGTCAAATCACGAAAGACCACCTTTCCTGCCGAGTACATTAGTGAAGCACGGTAGCTAGCTAGTTGGGCTAGTTCGACCGATTAGCTAGGCCGCCGCCACATTTGTTTTTTCACCCCTTTTTTTACCTACTTGCCGGCAGGTAAATTTAAATATCCACCGCGGCGTTGCTCTGGTGTTTGGGTGCGGCAGGATTTTTAATTTTTTGATTGACGGGAGCAGGCGCGGCAGCAATTAGTCACGATGACTCCGCATGTAAAAACCCACTGCTCCCTGATGTGAGAAGTCGTCGACTGGTGTTTTACCGTCGTGAAAACCAAAAGATTCCCCGCTCCCTCCGCCTCCCCGTAGATTGCATTGCCTTTCAGCTGTTTCTCCCCCTTTGCTTCCTCTCCCCATTGCTTCTACCTGGTGCCATGGTGGCGCAGCAGATCACGGAGTCCGAGGTGAGGTGCCTGACACGGGAGCTCCATGCCAAGGATGCGGAGCTCAGGGCCAAGGACGTGGAGCTCCATGAGCTCAAGGAGGAGAGGAGTGCCATGCTCCTCCGTTATGTGCGGGAGTTCACGGAGCTTCAAAAGCGGCAGGCGTCCCCCACAAAGATGCTTGAGGTGTCGGCGGCATTGCTGTAGAAAGCGGGAGATACGATAGGCCGTCAGGGGAGCCAGCTGGAGCGCGAGTGGGCCGATCGTGACGAGGTCCAAGATCGCCTTAGCCACTTGGTGAACCAAGTTGCCACGCACGTGTTGCGGCTGCGTGATGCCTACCGTCGTGCCAGCGCGACGATGCCGGCCGTCAGGCTAAACCCGTTCGACCACCTGGTTGACTTCAACGAGCTGCGGCTTCCTGACCTGGTCTCTTTCTTCACCTATATCTCCGAGGAGCTGAGTCGTCTCCGCGCGATGGTGGGGGCTGAGCTGGACAAGGAGGGGTTGCGGGTTGCCGTCGCCGTTGCCGGGCGAATCCTTTCAGGGCTCCGTCACCGGAATCCATTCGTGCCATTGGACGCCGTCTTTGACGAGCTGGCTCCCGTCGACCGGGAGCGGGTGGTTGCACCCTGCATCACCAACGTCGTGCACCTCGAGAAGCAGAGGGACTTCGGTGGTGTTTAGGCGCCCTCTGCATGGGCATGTCCATGTCTCGGCGCAACATGACCGTTGGATCAAACTTAGACGGTGCAGATCAGTCACTGTAGCACAAAGCGTGTGGGTGTGTTTGGTTGCATTCTCATCTCAATATAATTGTTTCCTCTTCGTGTATTTTTGTCAACCTACTAGTGTGGACTCATGCACCCTTCATGCACTCTGCCAAACACCCAAAAGTGGGTCGAGAAGGGAACTTTTGCTCCCATCCCGTGCACCCTTCATACACCCTGCCTAACACTATTCGTGCTTCATATGGTTCATGTTTCGTGGAGTACTGTAGCACCGTACTCTCCATGCGCTATGGACCTAGTTCTATTAACATTGATCTCACCGTTCATTCTCGACTGTACAGTCGAAAAAGCGGTACTATGTTACATATAGGAGTAGTTGACATGCGCACAACATCATTTGTTATTGTCATATCTTACTACACTAGCAACAAGATTGTGTAGTACTGACGTATGAACCACTGCACATTCCTAGTAGTAGGAGCACTGTGTATGTTCAAGTGGCTGCCGTGTTTCGCACTCCTCCGTCGTAAGAGTGGAAACGCTTGCTGTAATAAAAAATTTCTTCAGAAAAACAGTGGACACGCTCTACCGTGCGGATCCTCCTCCAGCCATGCACTAAATTACTCACTTTCGCCGACGTGTGGGACAACCAGCACCTGGGTCCACCAGCCATGCACTAAATTACTCCGTAGTAGAGTGACGGTAGACTATCCCGATCGAACCGCCGCAGTAATGCCCAATGAGCCGTCAAATCACAAAACCCCCTCCTTTCCAGCAGTAAGTTGGACGGACGAAGCAACCATCATTTCACTCTTCTCTCTCAGCTTCCTCTCTTGAAGAAAACCCCCACTCGCTTCGCTTCTCCCTCATCTCGTTCCTCCTTTCACTCTTCTCTCTCAGCTTCCTCTCTTGGATGGATGCCGGAGCACCGGCCGATGTGATGTCTATGGCTCTGGCCAAAACCGTCGAGGCTCATGGTACGAAGAAGCGCAAGCACCCCGCCGAGACTACCGCAGACAAGCTCAAAGCCATCGCCCTGTCCAAGCCCCCCTCTCCGGGACCCCTCATTAAGCAAGTCCAGGTAATGTCTCTTGTTGACGATCTTTTTCTCGATCTTGGTTGTGTTTTTTCATCTAACACGCAGTACTAGTACTGGTAGTACAACTTTTTGGGTGATCTTGCATGTGATTTTAGTGTGCCAAATGACGGTTCTAAATTCCTCTTTTGACCAAAACATGCGAGAGGTTGACACTGATTTCTTATAGATTACTTTCAACTACTCCCTCTGTCCCAAATTTCTTGTCTTAGATTTGTCTAGATACGGATGCATCTAATACTAAAATGTGACTTGATACATCCGTATCTAGAAAAATCTAAGACAAGAATTTTGGGACGGAGGGAGTACTTTATGAGCATCAATGCTACCTTTTAAGAGGGTATATTTGCCTCAGTAACTTGTGTTATGGATATTGCATGTAATCCCTCTGCTCTCATGCCTTTGAAGACATGTTCTGGTGTCTTTGTTCACTCATTTCTGTGCGTATATGTAGTCATATATGGAGTATAATATCAAAAATCATCTTATATTTGTGAACGGAGGTAGTAATAAAATATGGTTTCTGTTTGAATTAGAACCAGGTCCGCGGTGGAGATGAAGTTCTCAAAGTCATGCCGTGTGAACTGGAAGACCTGATGATGAGTTCTACTGCTGAACTATCCAGCTGTTGTGTCCTTGTCGCCATGTGTCCTGAACTAGTGTTTTCATGTAGCATTGTTGTCAGGCGTGTTCTCGAGGCTGTACTTGACCACAACAATTTCCTGGTTGTGCCTTCGATTACGAAGGGTGTGGTTCTTGTAAAGCTTCCCAACAAATCTGATGCGGCTTGTCTTCATCATCATGTTTATGAGTGGAAAGACCACTCTGTTAGGTTCTCCAAGGTTGACAAGATGGTGATGGTGCATGTAGAAATCTCACACGAAGTCCATGGCCTAGTTAGTTATGCGGGGTTCATCCCGTAGGTCGGTGGCAAGAAATAGTCTGCAGAGTTTAGTTAGTGCAACTTTGCTTGTCTGTAGTAAGTACTATTGTTCAGTACTTGATTTGTGTTTGTGAACCCTGTATTGTTTATTAGTACTGCCGCTTTTGGTGTGTGAACGGTCTATGTTAATGTCTATGTTAATGTCTGTCCACTCAATTCAGTCTGTATAGTTTGAAGTATCCAGATCATATTTTTTGTGAGGACGGTTTATCAATTATGGTTACACTCCAATATCTGTATGCATTGCAGGGTTTATCGCACCCACCAGGATTTTCGGTCCCATGGATGTTCGGTCCATACGATTTGTCACGACCTTTGGACTGTCCTGCTTGTGGGAGTAGGCGGGGCCCCTGCATGCCACGCTTAGTTGGATGATCAATCTTCTGTTTAGTACTTCAACATAGTGATTTCCTGGTAAGTATTCACTCGTGTCACATCAAGTAAATCTTATTGATTTACTGTCTAAATCTTATTGATTTAATGTCATGTTTTCTTTCTTTTCCTGCAATTTTATGATGCAGGTTTTGCCATGTGACATTCATCACAGAATAAACCGTTTGGTTTGCTCTACGATGGCTATTTTTGCAGGTTTCACTTCTTATCTCGTGTCAGTAACGAAGGCACTGTCCATCACTTATATTACTGGAAAAGTTTGGATCAGTCTGTTGTCTGAGTACAAGCTGAATCCCTATGATGAACTGCAGTTTGGTTTAACAAAAACGCCACAATTAGTCCTTCTCGCGTTTAAAAGAAATGAAGAAAAAAACTGGATCACGGTCACGGATCCTAGTCAAGTTAGAAAGCTGATCATAGCAGACCAAACACGATCGCCGCTGTCTCGCACAGATCGAGCACCGGCAGTTGCTCTAGCACTGACAGCGGCAACAGCTCAGTCTGATCCAGCTGAGGATTGGGCACCGACCGCGTCAGCGGATCAGTCTGATCTACCGGAGGATCGGGCATCGACACCGGCACCTGCTCCGACACCAGCACCAGCTCTACAAGGAGCACCATCTCTGGCAGCAGCAGCGGCTTCGGCACCTGCACCAACACTTGCACTTGCATCTGCTCCGGCCCGTGCAGTTGCACCGGCAACAGACTGGGCTGCAGTTCGCACTTCATATACCAAAGTCCTTACAAAAACCGACATGTCCACCTTCTTGGTAAGCATTGGCCGCCCAAGTGCTTCATTCTTTTTTCTTTCCATGTTGTTTCGCATGATTCATTGTGTTGATCTAACTGTTTTGGTATGTCTTCTTGTTTGCAAACAAAGAATTCCTAGAGCAACGAGGGAGTCGTTCAACAATCTGGGCGACCGTGGCCAAGTTTCTCTTACCATGCGCAGCCTTGGTGTGAATGAACCTACTCAATATACCGTAAGTACAAAGGATGGTCGCATGATGATTGATGCTAAAGGATGGTCAAGGTTCAAATCTAAATCATATCTTGCGGTAGGGGATGATGTCAAAATCGAACTTTCTCGGCAAGGAGAGCTGGTCCAAATCAACTTTGAAATTCTTCAGTAGCAGCACGCAACTGCCGAACTGATCTATCCTCCGAGAGATTTTGATGTACTCCCTCCGTTCCTAAATATAAGTCTTTCTAGAGATTTCACTAAGAGACTACATACGGATGTATATAGACATATTTTGGAATGTAGATTCACTCATTTTGCTCCGTATGTAGTCCCTTATTGGAATCTCTTAAAAGACTTATATTTTGGAACGGAGGGAGTAATAATCTAGCATGGTGAAACAAGTGTCCTGTGTGTATAAGTAGTACGACAGTATTATTTATCACATGGTATATCGTTGATAGAATTGCAACTCTGATTGCTGGTTAGGAACTGTCGTTCGATTTCATTCCAACAGCTGTCGTGCTTTATTCAATTTTGTGTATTCGCCTTGCGACAACATCTAAAACCAGCGCCGTACCGATCGCTTGCAATATGAAAAGCGCTGAGGTAGAACACATGGGCCCCCAAACATGCAGGGTCGGCCTGCGGCCCAAAGTCCAGAACCGTGAGCCTATCTGAGTATTATATTCTCAGTTGAACCCCCATAAAAAAAGCTGAACCACCATAATGCCCGTGCGTTACAGAGGGAGTATATTTCTCAGCAAGGTGAGCCTGTGATATAAAAGATTTGTATATTTCTTTACAAAGGGAGTATCTCTCTGTCGTAAAATATATTTATGTGTAACTAGTTACTCCTGTCTTTCAACTTCCTTTCGCTGATATGTGGGGCAACCGGCAATGGGGTCCACGTGCCATATGCACAAATTAGAGTGCACAACTTCACGGTAGACACACCCCGGTCGTAGCGCCGCAGTAATGCCCAATGAGCCATCAAATCACAACCCCCCCTTTCCAGCTTTATCAGTAAGCTGGACGGACGAAGCGGCAATATTTCACTGGGCCTGAATCCCCTTCTCCCTCGTCTGCTTGTTCAGAGAAAACCCCCTCTCGTCGATTGCATAGGGTTTTCTCATGGAGAACCAGGTACGAACTCTTCATCCATCCCCGATAAATCCAAGTCCCTTGGTCGCAGGTAATCCTAGGACGGCAGCCGCCGCCGTTGATGCATTTTTCTTCCTACTGAATCTAGTGTGTTTCATTTGCAGTGCCCAAAGTGCGAGTACCCTACAGGTTTCTGCACCCTCGGCGAGATGCCACACTTGTTCCTTCTCATCCTAACACAGCATTTTGAAACGCGCACAGTATGTTCCTAGAATCCTCTTTTCTATCCGGGAGGGTGGGGGTTTTTTGAACATGTTGTGTTCTCATATTATTTTTCCTGCAGTGTATTATTTGCTCTGCCAGAACACGTGTACTCAAGATGCTCGGCCTTGCCGTAACTGAATACACTAGTTTAATGGTCACAGTGAAGACAAGCCATGGATATAAGTTCCGAGTTGGGTTCATGAACCAAGAAGATCGCTGCTTTTTTTATGGCCGAACTTGGATAAACTTTCTCAAGTGTTACGGCCTGAAAGTTGGCGCACGAATGTTGATGGAAATAGCAGAACCTGGTCTCATCTTCACTGCGATCTTCCACCCCGACGTCGTTCCAATTGTTCATCCATGTTAGTTTTGTATCTCATTCTTGCTTGTTGCCTCGATTACTTCTTAATCCACCTATTCTGTCTAACTAATCACAATTTAACTTTAGAAGTAGCAACGAATCTCTCACGAAGATGCTACTTCTAACTAATATTTTTTTATAATTGGTGGCACGTGTAGGTTTTTTCAGAGTTAAGCAGTCTGCTCGTTTGTTACTCTGTAATAACTCGGCTGTTACTAATGGCACTGAAGTTGACTGGATCGACATCCACAAGTTCCTACACTTTATTGATCGTCTTGAGGTCCTTGTGGGGCGTTTCAATGGTGGAAGGCCACGTGGGATATGTGTGCCACTGCTGCACTCGTTGAACAGGTCCAACTGTGTCGAGAAACTTATGGTACGAGCTGTTTTCTGTTATATATGTTGTTCATAAACTATTGCTTATACACAGTTTTACAGCTGTGATCTTCTTGAAACAGGAACTGCCGAGTTCTATTGTTCCTATACAGATGCCTGACCATGGTCGGTTCAGACTTGCGCTTGGTCACAACATGATGTTTATGTCGACCTACTCAATTCCCCTTGGAGGTGAAAAGATACTTATTCATGGGTGGTCTCAAATAATGAAGGCCCGTCCATCTTGGAGAATAGGACAGAAGATTATGTTCATGCTTTTCCATGGCTCTAAAGCGAATATCCTGTTTATTGACCACGTTGCGAAATGAAGCCGCTTTCAGAAGGTTGTGGATGCGCGGGGTGGCGCCTGGGCCTTGTCCTGGGGCTTGGCGGCCTCACCCTTGGTTAACTGTAGGCCAAGTAGCACTGTTCGAGGCGTGCTTTGTACGGTTGAACCTTTATAAGTACTCATACTACTTTCAGCTTTGGTTGTTAAGTGCCCCTACTGGTTTCAGTTAAGGTTGTTAAGTACTCCTGCTGCTTTTACAGTCTGTCGTGTTTCTTCAGTCCTGTCTTCCTCCAGCCGCCAAAACCAAACCAGCGCCGGCGGGGCCGCCTGCTTCCGCCTCCCACGGCTGGCTGCGCCTCAGCGCACGCATCGCCGCCCCACCGTCTCCTAAATCGTTAATGCCGACGTCCTCCGCGCGCTTTGGTGCGCTCGCCGCGGCGCCGCCCTCTCGCGTTGTCAACATGGTCAACAAACAACAGGAATCGGCAGAAGTACGTGGAGAGGATGACAGTAGGGGCCCACCACGTCAGCGTATGGAAAAATAAAATGCTTCCTCCTAGTGTTTTCCTGACATCTGGGACCCACGACATTGTGAGCGTATATAGTCAATAGACAAGAGAAAAACAAAAGATCGGCTGACACCTCGGACGTAGCTACTCGAGCAGTATTTTTTTGTTTGTTATTGTTGAGACGGAGCAGGGTTTGAACTGGGCTGTGGCCCATCTAGCCCAGGCTTATATTTTATGTTCACCATGTGACCAGCCCAGCTATTTTTTCTTTGTGAAAATGAGCCCAGTTTATTTTTTCTGAAGAATACCCAATCCAGGCCTACTTATTTTTCTACGCCCTGATGGGCTGCAACTCTTTCAAGACGCCTGCAAATCTTGAAAGTAATATGAAATGGGTTGTAAATATAAAAACAGATGACAAATTGGCAATTACTTTATAATTTCTGAACTTTTTCACATTTTCAGATTCCAATTTCACTGGGCATTAACCTAATTTAAATATATCTTCAAAGTACTTTAAATCTGGCTCGACATTTCGGTATTAAAAATAGTTTGGAACCCAAAGAAATATGTGAAATTGGCCCTGGCCAACCAAAAAAAGACTACAATAAATTGCATAAGAAGTTGCCATGAGCTATATATAAATTATTAAAAAAAGAGGGAGTGGTCTGACTTGTGGGCCTGTTTAGTTGACGCGTATGCAAGATTTTTTTTGTTATTATATACGTCAACAAACGATTCTAGCAGACGTAACCATTGGATGTCAATCCAACGGCCGTCGTGTTTCTTCAATCTCTGATCTTCTTGCTCCAGCCGCCAAAGCAGCGCCGGCGGGACCGCCTACTCCCGCCTCCCGTGGCCGGCTGTGCTGCCGCGCAGGCCTCAGCGCCCCCTACTACTCCCACCGCTGGCCAGGGCATCCCTCTACTCACCCACACCCCTTGTTATTCTGCGGTGATGGCAGCCTCACACCGCAGCCGAACCGGTGAACCCACGTACTCCTCTCCGCGCGGGCTTCCACTGTCGCGTCTTCCCCGGCTCTGCGTCGTCCCCTTCCTAGCCTCGCCGTCGTCCACTGCCGTGGTGCTCTCTGCGCGGCGTGGTCAACGTGGTCAAGGAACGACTTCCATCGGAAGAGTACTGTACGTGGAGAGGCTGACAGCTGGGTCCACGGCCACAGCCCAGTTTTTTGTGATTTGCCAAGTAAGTCGCTTTGTCAGGCCTGTTGGGCTGCAAATCTTTCAAGACAAGGAGAGCTTTCATTCGGCTGGCCGAGAAAATGGCCCATCACTAATGAGAAATGGGTTGTACATTTTTAAAACACATCAAACCGGCAATTAGTTTCAAATATCTTTTCTTTCATTTCAAGATTTTAAATTACATTAATTTTTATGCGTGGAGAATTTTTTGGATTTTATATTGATATACATTTATTTTTAAAATCAGTTGGAATGTGAGTCGAAATTTCGGGATTAAAAACAGTTCGGACCGCACCGAAATATGCAAATATTCGTATAATTTTTTAACCGTGGCCACAATATGGGCTGTAATGCTAACAAAAAGAATATGGGCTCCAAAAAAACCTTAAGAATTAGGAAATGAGTTGTAAATTATTAGAAATAATGGCAGATGGGTTGTATGCTGTTTTCCACAGATTTGAGGCTTTCCTAAAAAAAGGTTGACACACAAGCACTGACTATTGGATGTCCATCCAACGGCCGTCGTGCTTCTTCAATCTCTGCTCTTCCTGCTCCAGCCGCTCAAACAAGCGCCGGTGGGACTGCCTGCTCCCTCCTCCCCGCGGTCGGCTGTGCTGCCGCGCAGGCCTCACTGCCCCATCGTACTCCCATCGCTGGCCTAGCCATCCCTCTACTCACCCACACCTGCTGTTATTCTCCGGCGATGGCAGACGAACCAGTAAACCCTCGTACAGTCGTACTCGCCTCCCCGTGGGAAACAACTGCCGAGTCTTCCCTGCCTCCGTGTCGTCCCCTTCCTAGGCCTCGCCGTCGTCCATCGCCGTGGTGCTCTCGGCGCGGCGTGGTCAATGTGGTCAATGACCGACTTCCATCGGAAGAGTACTGTGCGTGGAGACGCTGACTGCTGGGTCCACGGCCGCAGCAAGGAAGTGCCTCCTTATTACGCGCAAAATAATTATTCCTCCACCTGACAGCGGGGACCCACCGGACGGGCCACCGTATTTCACGAAAAAAATGTTTCCCCCCTGACTGCTGGGACCCACCAGCTACACCTTCGCATGCAAGGAAGTGCGTCCGGGCAAAAAAAACAAAAAGATTCGCCCCCTGACTGCTGGGACCCACCAGCTACATCTTCGCACGCAAGGAAGTGCCTGACAGTCGGGACCCACCTGGTCGAAGCGTATGTAGCGTTGTCATTCTGGTCACGAACGTGTACGTACATATATATTGGTGGATGTAGAGGCGCGCACGTGTCGTAGTAGAGGCGCGCACGTAGCATGTACACGTACGTACAGCGGCCAGGGTGCAAGAAAGAAAATACGGCCACGTATGTGTACATACGGGCGGGGTCTCGAACGCCTACTCGTGCATACGTACGGCGAGGGCTCGTTGACATGGCTGGGTCGGAACGGAGAAACATCGTCGTCGTCGTGTTCATGGGGAGGCAACGGAATGCGTCGTGTTCATGGGAAGGCAACGGAATGCGTCGTGTTCATCGGGAGGCAACGGAACGCGTGGGAGCCAACCGGCTGGGTCGGAACGGAATGCGTGGTCGTGTTCATCGGGAGGGCTTGGACGGAACAGGCGATGGAAACGAGGCCTGGCGTACCACAGAACGGAGGAAACAGCCTTGTGTTCGACCGGCCACGTTCGAAACGGGATCTTGTTCATCGGGAGGGGTCTGGCATACCGCAAAACGGAATAAACGGGCCTCCTACGGTCGAAACGGGGGTCCTGTTGATCGGGAGGGGTGTGGCGTACCGCAAAACGGACGAAACGGACCTCCTACGGTCGAAACGGGGGTCCTGTTGATCGGGAGGGGTGTGGCGTACCGCAAAACGGACGAAACAGACCTCCTACGGTCGAAACGGGGGTCCTGTTCATCGGCAGGGGTGTGGCGTACTGCAAAACGGGACTCCACGAGATACTGTTCATCTCCACCGTCGACCTCCTCCAGCCTCCACGGGCTCCTGTTCATCCAGCCTCCACCGCGCGCTACTCCACCCGCTACTGTTCAACCACCCCTCCACGGGCACCCCTCCACCGTCTACTGTTCATCCAACCCTCCACACCACGGGGTCCTGCTCAACCACCCCTCCACGGGCACCCCTCCACCGTCTACTATTCATCCAGCCCTCCACACCACGGGGTCATGTTCATCCAGAGGCAACGCCACCGCTCACTGTTCATCCCAGAGGCAGCATCGATCGGCTTCAGTTAGGAGCAGTAGCGAAGGAATCGCTCGATCGGGTTCAGTTAACAGCCATCGATCGATCGCTCAGGTTCAGTAACGCGTAGCCTGCAGTGCAATCGCTCGGGTTCAGTTAGAGCCCAACGCCTCGCTTGGGTTCAGTTAGAGCCAATGCCTCGCGCACACACACGCGTACGTGTACGAGAGAAACGTGCATCGCTCGGCCCCCGACCTCCCACCGTAAACGGGAACTCCCCAAAATTTTCCTCGCCCTCGCTTCTACCACGGTTTTTCCGTCATGGACGGCCCAAAGAATGTCATGCAGCTACGTCTCGGGCCCGCCCAGGACGAAAAGCCCATTTTCTTTCATGATTTTTTGTCATAAAAGTAGGAGCCCACCACATCTATGATGATACCGGGTTTTGTCACAATTATCGTCATAGAAGTGTCATATGTACTACAAAAAAAAATTCGTTCGGCCCAAAATGTCACGGATGTGTCTTTTTTTGTAGTGTTGGTCTATACGCACTAACCAACTACGTGGGAAAGATATGGGCACTCGACGTCGTGGTATCAGCCGAAGCCTTCGTGACGTCAGCGACTGACTGGCGCGCGCCAGATTGGACCGCGTAACGTAACTTCCTTTGTAATGGAGGTTGCTAGGTCTGCTTCCGACCGCCCTCACAACGTGCATGTGTGCAATGGGCAATGGGCCCAGACCCCTGCGCCATACGATTTAGACCGGCGTGCTGACCTCTCTGTTGTGCCTAGGTAGGGCTGCGACGTGTTGATCTTCCGAGGCCGGGCATGACCAAGGAAAGTGTGTCCGGCCAAATGGGATCGAGCGTGTTGGGTTATGTGGTGCACCCCTGCAGGGAAGTTTATCTATTCGAATAGCCGTCTCCCTCGGTAAAAGGATGACCCGGAGTTGTACCTTGACCTTATGACAACTAGAACCGGATACTTAATAAAACACACCCTTCCAAGTGCCAGATACAACCCGGTGATCGCTCTCTCACAGGTACACGAGGAGAGGATCGTCGGGTAGGATTATGCTATGCGATGATACTTGGTGAACTTACCAATCTACTCTCCTCTACATGATGCAAGATGGAGGCTGCCAGAAGCGTAGTCTTCGATAGGACTAGCTATCCCCCTCTTATTCTGGCATTCTGCAGTTCAGTCCATCTATATTGCCTCTTTACACACATACCCATGCATATGTAGTGTAGATCCTTGCTTGCGAGTACTTTGCATGAGTACTCACGGTTGCTTTTCTCCCTCTTTTCCCCCTTTCCCTTCTACCTGGTTGTCGCAACCAGATGCTGAAGCCCAGGAGCGAGACGCCACCGTCGACGATGACTCCTACTACACCGCGGGTGCCTACTACTACGTGCAGGCCGCCGACGACGACCAGGAGTAGTTTAGGAGGATCCCAGGCAGGAGGCATGCGCCTCTTTCGATCTGTATCCCAGTTTGTGCTAGCCTTCTTAAGGCAAACTTGTTTACTTATGTCTGTACTCAGATATTGTTGCTTCCGCTGACTCGTCTATGATCGAGCACTTGTATTCGAGCCCTCGAGGCCCCTGGCTTGTATTATGATGCTGGTATGACTTATTTATGTTTTTAGAGTTGTGTTGTGATATCTTCCCGTGAGTCCCTGATCTTGATCGTACATGTTTGATTAAATCGGGGGCGTCACAAGTTGGTATCAGAGCCGACTGCCTGTAGGAATCCCCCTTCCACACTCCTTGGCCGAAGTCGAGTCTAGTCATTGAAAAACTTTTACTAACATGGCTGTGCGGCTTACGGGCCCACGTCGCCATTGGGTGGTATTAGGATCTTTTACTCTTCGTCTATACTCTGGGACTCTGATCTCCCTTCTATTCGGGTTAAATGAATTTGCTAACTCTAACATTAGGATCTCGTGATCACTTCCACCCGGAGAGCCCCGTGTTACCGATGACCGCCTGCTGCATCAGAAGATTCCGAAGATACTCTCTGATGTTCTCTCGAGACTTTGTGTCTGTCGCTTTTGCAATTCCCTTCCAACGATAAACCCCTATGGATGACCACATACATTTTTCATTCATACAATCATCCCCCGATGATCATCTTATTACCAGATACCCCGAAATACTCTCTATTGTTCCGAGAATACTTGGTGCCTACCGACTTGCAGTTCTTTGTCACGTGAATGCCCCTACGGATAAATCCTCGCACTTGTCGAGTGCCCGCTCATCCCCAGTTGTTCATGTATTTTACAAAAGTCTTCAAAATACCATTCGATCTTCCGAAAATCCTCAGGGGCCTTTTGCTCTTGATTTCTTGCTTACTTGCATTATGGTTAATCCCATAAGTCTAGTAATCTTATTGACATCCTTTTGTCATTATCATTTTGAGTCTGTTGATTCAATATGTTGCGGTTGCTTGCAATCCTCAACCGAATCATAGAATTCACCCTTCCGGCTCAGACATCATTTTAAACATGAGTTGGATCTCGACCAATCAAATTGCCATCGATTGCACCCCTAGGCCTACTCAACTTATCCATCCTTAATTAGAGCGTTTGCTCCTGATCCCTTCATTTGGAAATCATAATTCCTTTGCAATTGAGCTTTAAACTAGTCAGTTGTTTCTATAATCCAATGTCTTGGCATTGTTTTCTTCCTCTGTTGTGTGCCGATACTCACATCAGCTCTATTATGGAACGTCAGATCCTTTGTTGAATTATCCTCTGACAGTGTCCTTTTTATACAAAAACCTTGAGAAGTTCTTTCCCTGATATATAATGCGGTTGGTAAATCCTATTCTATGATTTGGCCAACCATGCTCTATTTTTGAGCTGGTGATATTTACTCTTGAAGCTTGTGGTATATGTTTCTAAGATGCCCCGATGGGTTGAACCTATACCTTCCCTAAAATCGCATGAACCTGAAAGTTTACACAAGTCGTATCATTCTGGAGTTTTACCAGATAATTTTGTGCTCTACAACTTCTTCGAAGACGAGAAGTAAATGAAAGGTTAGGCATTGAAGAAGTGGGAGTCGACCCTGAACCTTTGTGTTCATGCCCATGGACCCAATGTGGAACTTATCATGGAAGCTTCTTGCAAAAGTATTGAATCATTTGAATAATTCTTCTGGAGTCATTATATTGGATCCCTTGCAGCTATGGTTCCGACCATGCTAACTTTATTTAATATATTCCTGAAAGGAAACCATTCTAGTGCCTCATCTATTTTGACAAGGTTAAAGTATCTGCTATCGTTACTCAACAATCCAGTTCAGTTTCTATCCTGATCTACTTTCGAGTATTACCCCCTCGTATCTCGAGGATACCAACCCATTGCACTTCATCTTATGAATTTCTGATGAAGTAATACCTTTCACTGTCATAGTCACTCCACGAGTTCTAGGTTGTCGTCAACCGAGAACACCAAATAGTGAATCGAGTCTGCACTGCGATTCGACAACTCTTAGTAATCGTCATTGCTTACGAGTTTTGTACTCGATCATTTCATTCCCAACTGGTTGACTACATCATCATCGTCAGGCTGACTGCTTGACCATTCTACCTATGTCCTTCATCCCCGGGACACAATCCCGACAGTGCTCTAAGCTTACATCGAACTTTCCGCATCATATTGTTTGTCTTGAGAGACAACTCTGTATTATGAGATGGCATCTTATCTATGGTTATAGTAACCTTTCGCTTCATCATTCCTTTGACTTGATGTCATCGCCGATCGATTACATCTTCAGGTAATCTCTCGACAAATGTGTCGTGATCATCATCAACATTCTGAGCTCTTCCAGAATATCAATCAAATTCATGATGAGAATTACCATCCTTGCCCCTCGATGATTGTATTATCATCGACAACATTCTTGCCTTCCCACAACACAAACTTGTTCATGTTATGAATGCAACTTGCTATCCAGCTTGTATGATATTCCACCTTGAAGTATTAATGTCCTTTATGACAAGGATGTTGTGAGGATTGCTCCACCTCTTAAGAATTCTTGGTATATTGATGCTTCTCACCATCACCATTCTTTCTTGGTCCTCGTGTTGATTCCAACCGGTGTACCAATAAGTGAACGGTGTTGTTTGGATTCTGCCCTTCTAGCAACCCTATTGCTTTGAAGTTAATGGTCGGCCGTTCATTCTTAGACTATTCATTATTGAATCACCATTCTGACATTGGTCGTGCAAGCCAACCCATATTTCGGGCGCACCTTTCAACCATGTTTAAATTGTGTATGTTTTCCTTGAGCATACATCATTATATCACTTGATCCGACAAATGTTATCTCCTTGTTCACATAATTGTGGAAATCCATCCTTTGGAAATCTCGATGATTTGTCGCTGAGTCCATCAGCCACCTCCTCATCCTCTCCTTGGGTTACTGATGAACTCTTGTTTCGGAACTCACTTCCATAGTTCATTTCCCGAGAATCTTATGACAACTTCTCGTCAATTCGTGTCGCACCTTTTTATCTCAGGATCCTGAGTCTGAGGTATCCTGACACCAATCAGATCTGAATCTCGGTCAGATATGATGGTTGGAACATATTTCCAAGAGTTATAACATTGGTCTTTATATGACCCGGTAAGATGATGTCATGCCTAGCACACCTGGCCGGAGGACCTATTGTTATAGTTTCCTTTTGGCAAGGTTAGCCATTCTTCCATGAGGAAATTGTAAGACTTATTCTATAAGTTGTTCCTGATGGATCCTTTTTGTTTCCAAAGTCTGATATTCACCTGTTGACCATGTCAATGCTATCTCGAAGCATGTCTATGGTACTCTGATTTTCAACAGGAACATTTGAAGCCCAATGTTAAATGTTTCCTGCTCAATTATCCAAACACCGTTGTATGGGTAATGTCATGAAAATTCTCTCCCGTACCTAAAGAGTTTTCTACATTATATCCTGTCATGGATATCATGCTCTACTTGTCCTTGGGAAGGATATACCCTTGAAATATGTGTTTAAACACATTTTCCTTTCCATTGTTCTGTTTAATCTGATAATCGTATTTTCCTTTCCATTGGTTGGTTTAACGTGTCTTATGATCTATATGATCTAAGCAGTAATATTCTCCTGCTTATGTAAACACCTCGGTGTACAATTCTGTCAGCAAGACCCTGTTACTATTGTTGATGACATTTCGGTAGCCACCGATGGACGAGAACCTTGCCTATTGGCCCGCCTCGTTCAACGAGCAGGAAAATGGTTCTCTTTGTCCCTCGCCCTTGGTATCGATGTTGTTGCCGACATAACTGACAGGCTACCCTCTGACACGCCTTACTATCGTGACCGTGCAAGATGTCGGTCCCCTTCCTACTTTCAACCACATGGTGGGCCCATAACCCACAGTTCCACAAGATCGAAACCTGACTCTCCTATACACCCCCTGTTCCCAAAGTTATTCCTCGCGCATGGCCTTGTATGTAATTCACGGGCCACCGTCCCAAGTGATCTATTCTTGTAACAGACGCAATACTCAATCTCGTTGCTCTGGACCCCTTTCGCATGTTGTTTCAGACATCGAACGATTGCCTATCCGTTTGAAACTTCTCATGGTACCTTCTTACTTTGCTCTCGATAACTTCTTAAGTTCCAATTCGAGAGATACTTATGCTTCTCCCCCTGAGTTAACCGTCCGATGATCAATTTTGTTAGAATCCGGCCTTATAGAGTTTTCCCCCCTCTTATCCTATCGTAAGTCCGGTGAAGATCCTGAAGGAAGGACGATAATTTCATCATGATGCATTGAGGCATAGGAGTGAAGACATCAATTCTATGGATCGACCTCTTCAAGGAGAGCAACCAAAGACGAGAAGATCCGTTAGACTTTCGTAACCAGAACTTCCCCCCATACACCCCTCTTAAATCTCGGGACGAGATTTCTTGTAGTGGAGGAGAATTGTGACGCCCGGGTAATAAGGCTACAGAAACCCCCTCGTAATGATGCCACATCACCTCGGTTACTATTGTTAAACTCGCGTCGATTAGGAACCGATTCAAATTCAAATTCAAAATCAAGGCAAACAACAAAAGTTTTCAAATGTTAAAACTAAAATGTCCGGGTTGTGACAAATGTTGCATAGGTAGTTATGGTGAAGAACCCATATTTAAATAAAATGTTTAAATGCACTCTAGTAAATAAAACAGTGGCTAAAACAAATATTTAAATGATTTTACAATATTAAACAAATACAGACTAACTTATTTGCCTATCAAACTAAAGGTGATAGTAGCCTAAATTACAATAGGATTTTTAGGCGCAATTCTTGTATTTTAAAACTAGTTTTGTTTTGAAATGAATTAAAACAGAAAAGAAAATAAGTAAAGAAAATAAAACACAAAAAACAGAAAACAAAAGAACAAAAAGATAAAAAGAGAACCCCCCCCCCCGGGCCAGTCGGCCCAGCTGCTAGCCAGGCCGGCCCCAAACCGACCAGCCCACCCCCACTCCTCCATAACCCCCCCCCCCCCCCACGACACCAAAACCCTAATCCAACCACCCCACACTCCTCTCCCACGTCTCTCTCCCAGATCCAGATCGGGATCGGGGGAACGAACCCCACATCGCCCCCGACGCTAGCGCCACCTCGCCGGACGCCATCGACGGACTACCTCCTCGTCGTCCTCTCCGTCGCCTACTCGTCCCCCTCGTCGCTCGCGTCGTCCCCGTCGTCCTCCCCACGTCCCGTTGCCCCGAACCCTATGAACCCGTCGTGAGCACCGCACCTCCCTCCCTCTTCCCCTCTACCCTCGCGCGTCACTAGCCGCGTCGCGGCCCCGCTCGCCCCCCCCCACTCTCACGCGCCCCACACTCGTCGCCGAGGCCATCGCACGCGTGCGCCCCGTGCACACCCGTCCCGCTCAAGCCATCCAGCGCCTCCCCGCACTCACCCGTGCCGGCCGCCCCTGACGCCCCCGCCCATCGCTATGCGGTGCCCGCAACAACTACCGCTGCTGCTGCCTTCCCCCTGTAGCCGCACACCACCGCGCCCACCCATGCGCGTGCCGCCCCCCTGCTGCTTCGTGCCGCGGTCGCGGCTCGCCTCGCCCGCATCCGCCTGCCCGCGCTCGCCCAGCTGGCCGCGCCCGGCTGCGCCTGCTGTCTGCCCTGCCGCGGCTACCGCTCCGCTCCGGCTGTGCGCCCCGCCTCCACTGCTGCTTGCCGCCGCACTCCGCCTCGCAGCCCCCCCCCCCCGTGATGTCCGCGACCCGCGCGCCCGGCTCCTCCTTCGCCGCCCTAACCCCACCGTTGCATCGCTCCGCCGCGTCCACGGCCACCTCGCGTTGGGCCACCGCCTCCCCTACTCCGGCCACCTCGGCCATGGCCTCGCCCCTCTCCTGGCGTCGCCGCTGGCCGTTGGCCGCGCATGCCCCGCGACCTCCACCGGCCGCCCGTGCGCCTGCTGGCCTCGCCGGGTCCATCCGCCGGCGCCGGCGTGCGTCGTGCGCGCCCCGCTGCTCCTTCGCCGCTCGGCGCCCGCTGCCGCATCGACGCCCGTCCAGGCTGGGCGCCAGCGCCCGCGCGCCCGCTTAGGCCCCAAGGGCCACAGACAGCTGGGCCCGTTCCCCCTGTACCTATGACAAAGGGGCCCCAGCCCGAGAACGTTTTAATAAAAAAACAAAAATTAAATAAATAAATAAAATTAAATATTAATTAATCAATTAATTAACTAAATAATTAACTTAATTAATTCTGTTTAAATTAACTAATTAAGATTAATTAACCTAATAACTAATTAACCTAACTAACTACTGTTAATTAGCTAACAGTCCTTGATAGGTGGGACCCACCTTTCAGGTTGACTAGGTCAACGATCAACGTTTACTGCTGATGTCATGCTGACGTCATGCTAATGCAGTAATGCTAATTTCGAATTAATTTAGTAATAATAATTTAGAAAATGATTTAAAACTTTAAAAATTAATAGAAAATAAACCGTAGCTCAGATGAAATGTTTTCTACATGAAAGTTGCTCATAACGACGAGACAGATCCGGATACGCAGCCAGTTCGTCCGCCACACACCCCTAGCATATCGAACACGCAACTTTCCCCCTCCGGTACATCTGTCCGAAAACGCGAAACACCGGGGATACTTTCCCGGATGTTTCCCCCCTTCGCCGGTATCACCTCTTACCGCGTTAGGGCACACCTAACACCGATGTTTGCTTTGTCATGCATCGTTATGCATCTGTTTGCATTGTACTCATTGTTTCTTCCCCCTCTTCTCTCCGATAGACTACGAGACCGACGCCGCTGCTGGTGCCCCATCTGACTACGCTGTTGACGACCCCTCCTTCTTGCCAGAGCAACCAGGCAAGCCCCCCCCCCCTTGATCACCAGATATCGCCTATTCTTCTCTATACTGCTTGCATTAGAATAGTGTAGCATGTTACTGCTTTCTGTTAATCCTATTCTGCTGCATAGCCTGTCTTTGCCACTACTGTTGTTACCTTTACCTGCAATCCTAAATACTTAGTATAGGATGCTAGTATTCCATCAGTGGCCCTACATTCTTGTCTGTCTGCCATGCTATACTATCGGGCCGTGATCACTAGGGAGGTGATCACGGGTATATATTATATATTATATACATGATACATGTGGTGACTAAAGTCGGGTCGGCTCGTGGAGCACCCGTGAGTGATTCACGGATTGGGGGTTGAAAGGACCTTTGTCCCGACGGCCCTCTGGGTGGATCTTTGTGGCGGAGCGACAGGGCAGGTTGAGACCGCCTAGGTGAGAGGTGGGCCTAGCCCTGGTCGGTGTCCACGATTACATCAATTAACACGCTTAACGAGATCTTGGTATTTGATCTGAGTCCGGCCATTTGGTCTATATGCACTAACCAACTACGTGGGAAAGATATGGGCACTCGACGTCGTGGTATCAGCCGAAGCCATCGTGACGTCAGCGACTGAGTGGCGCGCGCCAGATTGGACCGCGTAACGTAACTTCCTTTGTAATGGAGGTTGCTAGGTCTGCTTCCGGCCGCCCTCGCAACGTGCAGGTGTGCAATGGGCGATGGGCCCTGACCCCTGCGCCATAGGATTTAGACCGGCGTGCTGACCTCTCTGTTGTGCCTAGGTAGGGCTGCGACGTGTTGATCTTCCGAGGCCGGGCATGACCCAGGAAATTGTGTCCGGCCAAATGGGATCGAGCGTGTTGGGTTATGTGGTGCACCCCTGCAGGGAAGTTTATCTATTCGAATAGCCGTGTCCCTCGGTAAAAGGATGACCCGGAGTTGTACCTTGACCTTATGACAACTAGAACCGGATACTTAATAAAACACACCCTTCCAAGTGCCAGATACAACCCGGTGATCGCTCTCTCACTGGTACACGAGGAGAGGATCGTCAGGTAGGATTATGCTATGCGATGATACTTGGTGAACTTACCAATCTACTCTCTTCTACATGCTGCAAGATGGAGGCTGCCAGAAGCATAGTCTTCGACAGGACTAGCTATCCCCCTCTTATTCTGGCATTCTGCAGTTCAGTCCACCGATATTGCCTCTTTACACACATACCCATGCATATGTAGTGTAGATCCTTGCTTGCGAGTACTTTGGATGAGTACTCACGGTTGCTTTTCTCCCTCTTTTCCCCCTTTCCCTTCTACCTGGTTGTCGCAACCAGATGCTAAAGCCCAGGAGCCAGACGCCACCGTCGATGACGACTCCTACTACACCACGGGTGCCTACTACTACGTGCAGGCCGCCGCCGACGACCAGGAGTAGTTTAGGAGGATCCCAGGCAGGAGGCCTGCGCCTCTTTCGATCTGTATCCCAGTTTGTGCTAGCCTTCTTAAGGCAAACTTGTTTACTTATGTCTGTACTCAGATATTATTGCTTCTGCTGACTCGTCTATGATCGAGCACTTGTATTCGAGCCCTCGAGGCCCCTGGCTTGTATTATGATGCTTGTATGACTTATTTATGTTTTTAGAGTTGTGTTGTGATATCTTCCCATGAGTCCCTGATATTGATCGTACACGTTTGCGTGCATGATTAGTGTACGATTAAATCGGGGGCGTCACAGGGGCATCCCCAAGCTTACTTGTTTGCTCATTCTTGGATAATAGCTTGGGATGCTGGGGCATCCCCAAGCTTAGGCTCTTCTGTCATTCTTTCATCCATCGTAAGATAACCCAAAACTTGAAAACTTCAATCACACAAAACTCAACAAAACCTTCGTGAGATCCGTTAGTGTAAGAAAAATAAATCACTACTATAATTGTTGTATCGAACCAATTTTTTTGTATTGTATCTACTGTATTACAACTTTTCTATGGCAAAAACTCATCAAAGAAAACCATAGAGCCATCAAAATAAGCACACAACACAAAGAAAACAGAATCTGTCAAAACAGAACAGTGTGTAGAAATCTGATTTGTTCGAACACTTCTGGAACTCCAAAAATTCTGAAAAACTAGGACGACCTAGATAATTTGTATATTAATCTTCTGCAAAACAAAATAGGTCAAAAGCTCTTTCTGGTAAAAAATGAGAATTTTTTTGTGAGCACAAAGTTTCTGTCTTTTTCAGCAAGATCAAACAACTATCACCCAAGAAGATCCTATTGGTTCTACTTGGCACAAACACTAATTAAAACACAAAAAACACAATCATAACAGTAGCATAATTGTGCAAACACTCAAGACCAGAAAGCAAAAAGAAAAAATAAAATTTATTCATTGGGTTGCCTCCCAACAAGCGCTATAGTTTTACGCCCTTAGCTAGGCATAAAGCAAGGATCTAAGTTTTGTCATCTTTGGTTCGAGATCCATAAGATGCCCTCATGATTGATTCATAAGGTGGCTTAATTCTTGTTCTAGGAAAGTGTTCCATACCCTTCCTCAAGGGAAATTGGAATTTAATATTGCCTTCTTTCATATCAATCACGGCACCAATAGTGCGTAAAAACGGTCTACCAAGAATAATTGGACAAGACGGATTGCAATTAATATCAAGAACAATAAAATTTATGGGCACATAATTCCTATTTGCAAGAATAAGAACATCATTAATTCTTCCCATAGGCTTTTTAATAGTAGAATCCGCCAAGTGTAAATTTAAAGAGCATTCTTCAAGATTAGTAAGATCAAGCACATCACATAAAGATTTCGGAATTGTAGAAACACTAGAACCCAAGTCACACAAAGCAAAACACTCATAACTTTTAATCTTGACTTTGATAGTAGGTTCCCATTCATCATGCGATTTTCTAGGAATTGATACTTCTAATTCCAATTTTTCTTCAAAAGCTTTCATCATAGCATCAACAATATGTTTAGTAAAACCTTTATTTTGTTCATAAGCATGGGTGAATTTAGCATGGATTGCAACAAATAAATACAATCAATCAAAGAGCAAATATCGTAATTAAAGTCTTTATAATCCAAAAGAGTGGGTGCATCACTAGTTAAAGTTTTGACCTCTCCAAACCCACTTTCATCAATTTTCTCAACAAGATTTTCACCCTACGAAATATTGGGACACCTTCTACCTAAAGTTGAATCTTCTCCAGTCCCTTTTTCATCAATCTTATCTTTACTAAACAAAGAATCAATAGAAGAAACACCAATCATTATAAGATCTTCATCACTTTTATCCTCTAACGAGATTGGTTTAGCGGCCATTTGATTTACTAAGGTAGGTTGTGCATCGGATATTTTTCCTAGCAAACTTTCAGCAAAAGCATACTTAGATTGGAGATTGCAAACTTCTCTACTAATATCATCAAGTTGTTTTGTAATAGCATCTAGCACAACGGAGTGTTCCTTAAGTTCTTCGGTAAAATACTTATTGTGCTCAAATTGTGTAGTCATATATTCCTTAGTACTTATCTCAATTTCAAGCAAAATATTTGGGTAAGGAACATCATAATATTTTCTTTGAGGCATCATGACTACGCAAACAAGAACGCACACAAAAACACATCTGGCAAGAAAACGGCGAACGGAAAAGCGAGGCGAATAAAACGGCAAATTTTTGTGAAGTGGGGGAGAGGAAACGAGAGGCAAATGGCAAATAATGTAAATTGCAAGGAGATGAGATTTGTGATTAGGAACCTGGTTATGTTGAAGATCCTCCCTGGCAACGGCGCCAGAAATTCCTTTTGATTGCTCTCTGACTATAGCGCCAGAAAAGCTCCTGTCTGCTAGGACTATGTCGGTATTTCCCCAAAGGGGAAGGGATGATGTAGCACAGCGAAGGTAGGTATTTCCCTCAGTGAAGAAACCAAGGTTATCGAACCAGTAGGAGAACCAAGCAACACAACGTAAACAGCACCTGCACACAAATAACAACACCTCGCAACCCGACGTGTTAAAGGGGTTGTCAATCCATTTCAGGTAACGATGCCAGAAATTGGTAATAGATTGAAATAATAGATCGCAAATTAAATAAAGTGCAGCAAAGAATTTTTGTATTTTTGGTTTAATAGATCTGAATAAAAATGCAAAGGAAAAGTAGATCGCAAGTAAATATATGAGAAAGAAGACCCGGGGGCCGTAGGTTTCACTAGTGACATTTCTCGAGAAAGATAGCAAACGGTGGGTAAACAAATTACTATTGGGCAATTGATAGAACCTCAAATAATTATGACGATATCCAGGCAATGATCATTACATAGGCATCACATCCAAGATTAGTAGACCGACTCCTGCCTGCATCTACTACTATTACTCCACACATCGACCGCTATCCAGCATGCATCTAGTGTATTAAGTTCATGGAAAAACAGAGTAATGCAATAAGAACGATGACATGATGTAGACAAGATCCGTTTATCTATTGCATAGATATAGATCCCATCTTTTTATCCTTAGTAGCAACGATACATACGTGTTGTTTCCCTTTTTGTCACTGGGATCAAGCACCGTAAGATCAAACCCACTACCGGGCACCTCTTCCCGTTGCAAGATAAATAGATCAAGTTGGCCAAACAAAACCCAAATATCGGAGAAGAAATACGATGCTGTAAGATATCATGCATATAAGAGATCAAAGAAACTCAAATAACTTTCATGGATATAAAAAGATATGACTGATCATAAACTCAAAGTTCATCAGATCCCAACAAACACACCGCAAAAAGAGTTACATCATATGGATCTCCAAGATACCATTGTATTGAGAATTCAGCGAGAGAGAGAGAGAGAAAGCCATCTAGCTACTAACTACGGACCCGAAGGTCTACAAAGAACTACTCACGCATCATTGGAGAGGCACCAATGGAGGTGGTGAACCCCATCCGAGATGGTGTCTAGATTGGATCTGGTGGTTCTGGACTCTGTGGTGGCTGGATGAATATTTCGTCGATTCCCCTTGGGTTTCTGGAATATTGGGGTATTTATAGAGCAAAGAGGCGGTCCAGGGGGCACCCGAGGTGGGCACAACCCACCAGGGCGGGCCTGGGCCTCCTGGCACGCCCTGGTGGGTTGTCCCCTCCTCGGGACCCCCCCCCCCCAGGTGCAACCAGGGCCCGTTCTGTTCCTTCTGGCCCATAAAGATTCTCCGTGGAGTTTCGTGGCATTTGGACTTCGTCTGATATTGATTTCCCGCGATGTAAAAAACATGGAAAAAACAGCAACTAACACTTGGCACTATGTCAATAGGTTAGTACCAAAAAATGATATAAAATGACTATAAAATGATTATAAAACATCCAAGATTGATAATATAACAACATGGAACAATCAAAATTTATAGATACGTTGGAGACGTATCAACCACCTTAGCTTTAATAGGAGGTAAATTTTTAACATCCTCAGCTTTAATACCTTTTTCCTTCATGGATTTCTTTGCCTCTTGCATATCTTCCGGACTGAGATATAATATTCCCCTCCTCTTCGGAGTGGGTTTAGGCGGTGGTTCGGGAATAGTCCAATCATCATAATTTTTCAATATGTTATTCAATAATTCTTCAGCTTGTCCAACAGTCCGTTCCCTGAAAACACAACCAGCACAACTATCTAGGAAGTCCCTAGAAGCATCGGTTAGTCCATTATAGAAGATATAAATTTCATTTTTCTTAAGAGGATGATCAGGCAAAGCTTCCCCCAAGCTTGTGGGAGGCTCTCTTCTTTAGTTTGCACAAAGTTAAATATTTCATGTAAGGCAGCTTGTTTCTTATGAGCAGGAAAATATTTTTCAGAGAAGTAATAAATCATATCCTGGGGACTACGCACGCAACAAGGAGCAAGACTATTGTACCAAGCTTTAGCAACACCCTTTAATGAGAAAGGAAATAATTTGAGAATAAAGTAATAGCGAGTTTTCTCACCATGAGTAAAAAGGGTGGCTATGTCATTCAACTTAGTGAGATGTGCCACAATAGTTTCAGTTTCATAACCATGGAAAGGATCAAATTCAACCAAAGTAATTAAGTCTGGGTCGACAGAGAATTCATAATCCTTATCATCAATAAAGATAGGTGAAGTAGCAAACTTAAGGTCACATTTCATTATAGCATTCAGAGATTTTTCTTTATACTTGTGTAATAATTTCTCTAGATCATCTCTATCATTACAAGCAAGAATATCTCTAGTTGTTTCTTCACTCATAACATAACGTTCCGGTAACTTAGGAAATTCATATCTAGGAGGGCTAGTTCTAGTAGGTGTTTCAGGAGTTTCAGTTTCAAGCTCGTCATCAGATTCAACAACATCATGTTGTATAAATCTAGCAATTTGTTTATCAAGAAATTCACCAAGTGGCACATCATCATTATCAAGCAAGGTACTAGCATCATCATAAGCAGCATTCATAGTAGAAGTAGCATCATCAATAACTTGCGACATATCATAATCGATAGCATGTGGTGGTGTTGCAAGTTTACTCAAAACAGAAGGTGAATCTAAAGCAGAACTTGATGGCAATTCCTTACCTCCCCTCGTCTTTGAGGGAAATATCTTAGTCTTTGGATCCTTCAGATTCTTCATAGTGATAATATGATAATAATAATCCCAAGTGACTCAACAAATATAGCTATGCTCCCCGGCAACGGCGCCAGAAAAAGGTCTTGATAACCCACAAGTATAGGGGATCGCAACAATTTTCGAGGGTAAAGTATTTAACCCAAATTTATAGGTTCGACACAAGGGGAGCCAAAGAATATTTGAAAGTATTAGCAGCTGAGTTGTCAATTCAACCACAATTAGAGATTAATTATCTGCAGCAAGTAATCAGTAGCAAAGTAGTTTGATAGTTTTGATAATAGTGACAGCAGCAATAGTAACAGTAAAGTGATAGCAGCAATTTTGTAGCAAGTGTAACAGTGATGATAGTAGTAGTAACTTAGCAGAAACAATATAGGATAAACTCGTAGGCATTGGATCGGTGACTTGTTGGATGACATTCATCATGTGACAGTTATAACCTAGGGCGATACGGCACTAGCTCCAGTTCATCGATATAATGTAGGCATGTATTCCGTAAATAGTCATACGTGCTTTATTAAAAGAACTTGCATGACATCTTTTGTCCTACCCTCCCGTGGCAGCGGGGTCCATATTAGAAACTAAGGGATATTAAGGCCTCCTTTTAATAGAGAGCCGGAACAAAGCATTAACACATAGTGAATACATGAACTCCTCAAACTACGGTAATCACCGGAAGAAGTCCCGGTTATTGTCACTCCGGGGTTACCGGATCATAACATGTAGTAGTAGGTGACTATAACTTGCAAGATCGGATCTAACACATGGATATAATGATGAATTCATAAATGGTCCAGATATGAGTTCATGGCACCCAGGCCCAAAGTGACAAGCATTAAGCATAGCAAAGTCATAGCAACATCAATCTAAGAACATAGTGGATACTAGGGATCAAGCCCTAACAAAACTAACTCGATTACATGAGGAATCTCATCCAACTCCTCACCGACCAACAATCCTACGAAGGAATTACTCACTCCCGGTGGGTACCATCATGGAATTGGCGATGGAGATGGGTTGGTGATGGCGAAGAACGAAGATCCCCCTCTCCGGAGCCCCAAACGGACTCCAAATCTTCCCTCCCGAGGAAGAACAGGGCTTGGCGGCGGCTCCGTCTCGTGGATCGCGATAATTCTTTCTCCTTGATTTTTTTCTTCGAAAATAGGAATTTATAGCATTGGTTTCAGGGTCAGCGGGGCCACCAGGTTGGTACAACCCACCTGGGCGCGCTAGGAGAGGGGGCTACGCCCTGGTGGGTTGTGCCCACCCAGGGGCCCCTCTCCGGTAGGTCTTGGCTCCAGAAATTCTTATTTCTAATATAAAAATTCCTCGTGAAGTTTCTTTCCATTCTGAGAACTTTTATTTCTGCACAAAAACAACACCATGGTAGTTCTGCTGAAAACAGTGTCACTCCGGGGTCAGTTTCATTCAAATCATGCAAATTAGAGTCCAAAACAAGAGGAAAAGCGTGAGAAAAAGTAGATACGTTGGAGACGTATCAACTTGCAGGCCAGGCATAGGGGAAACGCCCGAATCGGCAGTAGCTTGCGAGCCTGGCTCGGGCGAGGCAGGGGAGGGTGACACGCTTCTCTCCTCGTGCGACCAGGGAGATGGCACGAGCTCGCCCGCGTCGCCGAAAAATTGGCGGGAGGATTTAGGTTCACCTCCCGCCGAGTCCACCCCTATTTAGCCCCCTCCCTCACCGCCCAACTCCCGCCACCATTCTCCCTCCGTTCGAGCTTTCCCGCCGACGCGCATCGGCGCCGACGAGCAGGTAAGCGGCGCATCTTCATCGGCCGGCGGTCCACGGCGTCGGGGCTCCTTCACCGGCCGGCGTTGATCTTCTACGACCGTCCCCCTCGTCCTCGAGCTGTAGCCATGGCCTTTGTGAGTTCAATCCCCCTTTCTCTCTATTCCTTCTAGCTAGATTTGAGCTATAGCTAGGGTTTGATCTAGATGCATGGTTGATTAGTGGTCTGATTTGTGAGCTCATATGGTTGATTGCTATGCTGCGGTTGCAATTTGTGGTAGGGCTAGATGTTCAAGCATGTGGTAGGCTAGATTAGTAGTAGAATTTGAAGTATGATTGTGATGAAGCATGTGCTTAGTATGATAGTGATGAAGCATGTGCTTGCTATGATACTAATGAACCATGTACATGTATGCTCCTGCTTTCATGGATTGTCCGGTATGTTGTGTGCTATGCTTATTGTCAATGCCTGCTACGATTATAGGACATGACCACGCAACACAAGATCTTAGTTAGGCCCTTGTCCTGTCCGACAGCCAGTTTGCTCCATCGTTTGTCGAGGACTCGCAGCCTATGTCCGAGATGGCACCTGATTCAGAAGTGTTCGCGTCTGATTCCCTCTATGTGCCAGTAGTGCTCGTTGAGCCAACTCCTGCTGTTGCTGTTGCTGCCGCTGCACTCAAGGTAGCAACAACAAAGGCAAAGAAGGATGGTAGGTCGAACAACATGAAGTGGCAGCCGTTCATGTCCACGTTCGTGCTGAACAAGATGTGTGAGCTCATCTCTAGTGGAGTTAGGACTGACAAGGTCTTCAAGGAGGTGCACTTGAACACCGTTGCGAAGCATGTGTTTGAGTTCTGTGGGCAGGAGGTGTCTGCCACCCAGGTGTACAGCCACCTAAGGAAGTGGACAGGTCGATGGATCCAAGTGTCCAAGCTGAGAGACCTTAGCGGCGCCTCATGGGATGAGAACACTTGCTCCATAGTTCTGGAGGCAGAGCACTACGCCGGCCATGTCGCGGTTAGCTCACAGCCCTCTTCCTTTTCATACTGTCCACCATTGCCAACTCCTAATCGCAACTAACAACACTCGTGTTTCATTCTTAGGACCACCCAAGGGACGCTGAGTTCCTCAACACACAGATGTAGCACATCTTCTCCTTTGGGCTGGCAACTAGGAAGCATGCCATGGGCTCGGGGGAGCCTCTTGGTTCTCCCATGCCAGACTTCCCTGGGACCCCGGACGTCAAGGTCCTTGATGGCCCTGACAAGCCCTTCGTGAAGCCCTTCGACAAGCCATTTGACCCCGTCCATGATAGGAAGAGGAAGAGAGGAGGCCTGATGGAGGAGGAGATCAATGTCTTTTGCAGAATGACTGAGGCGATGAAGGAGGTGGCAACAGCCATCAGGGAGTGCAAGCCCCTCGACGTTCACCCTGACCTGTATGGCGCTGTCATGACCAAGGGTGGCTTCAGCGACGAGGCTCTCATGGCAGCTCTCAGCCACCTGCTTGACAACAAGGCCCAGGGTGTTGGGTTCGTTGCCATGGCAGACGCTCACATGGTGCTGTGGCTCAGGAGCTGGTTGGGCAAGCACTACTACTAGAGTAGTGCTGCTTGTGAGCGTGCATGATCCCCGATGGCGATGGCGGTGGCGACGACGATGACGATGACGACGTACATTTTGTGTAGCTAGGGCTGAAAAACTATTTGATGGTCTGTATATTTTGGTGAGGTGGTATATACTAACCCCTCATGCTGATGGTGAACTTGCGGTGGTAGGACGACACCCTCTTTTGGGTATGGTGGTAGGTTAACACCAAGGTAGTGCTGGGCAGAACTTGCTATGCTGTATGATCATGCATGCTTTACTTCTTCTCTTATTCTCCATTGTTGTTTGTGTGCTACTTTGCTTGCTACTTGTGTGCTCCATAGATTTGCTACTTCAACTCTTGCTCTTGTGCATTGCTAGGGCAAGTGGTATGCCGTGTTCATCGGTAAGGCTCCAGGGGTTTACAGTTCATGGGAAGAAGCCAGTGCACAAGTGGCATCGTATAGCAACAACAACCATAGATGGTTCAAGACTAGGCAGGCAGCAGAACAAGCTTACTCCGACTGGGTGCGAAAGCACGGACGCAGCAGTGTTGATAGTGGCAAGGTTGGAGGTGTCAAGGTGGATCGTCAGTTTGGGCTGAAGCTGAAGAACTTCATCATCTTCGCCCGGTTCATCGCCATTGCTATGTTGTGGCGTTGGTGTGCTAGGTGTGATCATTGTGGATAAGCTCACCAACTGGGGTACAAGGTAAGCACAACATGTACATCGTATGCAACCAAACGCCATGTTCATGTGCCGCTTGAGCCAATGCAGGCAACCAAACAAAGTGCACTTGCGTATTACCTAATGCAGGGACACTAGATGCAGACAACCAAATAACTTGCAGATGGTGTATTAGGGCCTGTTTTTGCTCAACCAAGCTGGATTGAGAAGTGTATGCGATGCAGGAACTGTTCACAAGTTGAACCAAACACGCCCGTTGTGTCCCATGCATGTGTGGTTGCTCATGTAGAAACGTACATGCCATCAGCCCTCCTGTACACGGTGATGCAGCGTGTTCGCGGCGGCTGCTCGCATACTCCTGTGCTGGTCTGTCCCATGCTACGTGACGTGCAGGATCTTTTCAAGATTGAAGATCTTCGAGTACAGCACGCCTTCACCGATTGAACAACGGGCTGCAGCTGCGTCGTCCCTTCGGACCACAGCGTCGCCGTCTTATGGTTTTCCTCTAGCAGTATTGACCTACGTGCTACCGCCGCGTCGCCCCTTCGGGCCGTAGTGTCGTGGCCCGCGGTTAACCGCCGCCTCAAGGCCGTCTGCTTCAGGCTGTCCCCGTGGCTGCACCGACCCTCGCGCTGCCGCTGCGTCGCCCCGTCGGACCGTAGTGAGAGTGACACGCGGCCTTTGCCGTCACCCCGTGGTTCCCCCCACGGCTACACCGACCCGCACGCATGTTGGTCTCCACTCAAGCCATTCTATATCACTGACACACAATTGTACCTCACTCATTCATACTCTTTAATATAATTTCAAAGCTTCGGCCTATTTTATTTTTTGAATAATAATTTCAATTTACGATCCGTTTACATTTTTGAGTTCCCTCCGTCCGAAAAAACTTTCCCCAAGCTTGTTCCTCATATGGATGTATCTAGCACTAACTTGATGCTAGATACATCCATTTGAGGAACAAGCTTTTTCGGACGGAGGGAGTAGTAGATATACTTTATAGGGTTGACTCTAAAATTACCCCACCCGGTCCAACATTGCAGTTAACTAGGGCCTTCCCCACAAAAGTGCCACCATTGGTGGAAGGGATATTCCCACTCCTAACCAGTTTTCTCATCGTCACTTCATTTCGTCCGCAAGCTATCCCCACACCGCTGCCTCCACAAGACCTCGCAACATGCACCATGGACGTCGTCGGCCATCTCGTGCCCACCCTCTTTGCACAATGGCAGGCCACACCCCAAGCCGCTTGCACCAGCATCACCGGCAAGGAAGCGTGGTGCTTCCATCCGGTGTGTCATTGCACCGGGTCGCCATCGCTATTGAGTCTGACCTTCATCCCCCCCCCCCCCCCCCGGCGCCATTCTCCCCCTACCCGTCGTGTGAACTCTGTCCATGACGCTAAATGTGTCGCAAAAGATTAAGACTGCGGCGGCGACACCGGTTGGGTCCTGCCTCCCCCACATCCCTTCAGAGATCCTCCTCCGCCACCATGGGTGGCGTCAACATCAACATGGCTAGTGGTGACACATAGGCTGTGCAGTCAATTGACTACACATGTCTTTTTCTTGTTGCAAAATACAGTATAAACCATGCATTTTTTTAATAATTCATATAAACCCATATATTTTGACTATACACCTTTGAATTGACTACACAAGATTGAAGTTTTGGCACTGCCATTGTTCATTAAAGACGTCTCTCATGTGTTTATCACAAATCCCACAAATGTGTTTTTTTTCAATTTTGTTTGTTCAATCGTAGCTGTAACTTCGGTCATTCATTATTCTCCTACAAAGCTAGCGGCCAAACAATGGCGGGTGAGGATTCTTTCATGAGCATGATGAGCGATTCCATGGGCATAAGACAACATCAACTTTGATTCTCCATGCGCTTTTTATGATGTTAGATCACAAAGATAAGCTATTTGGTATGAAGATGAACCACTTTTATGATTTTATATGTAAGTTGTTTAATTTTACATATTTTTTTGAGTTTGATTTGGAAATTTCAAATTCATGGATATGAAATGTTTCTAAAATGTGTGCATTAGAAACACAACAGTTTGAATTAGTATGACGTGAAATGTGGCGTTAAAATGTACCAGTACATCTGCATGGAGATAAAGAGAAGTAAAAGAGAATGAAATTCACAAGCTGTAACATGCATATGTTACTAGTCTATGTTACTAACTCCATAGTGGGTAGTAACATATGTGTTGTGTCATGCATCACTTTATTTATTAGGTTGTAGACTCATCTTTTTTTTTGATATGTGTGATGTTACAGTAACTAGCTATATTACCACATGTCTCTCTTTCTTCATTAATTACATGCCACATCATCTATTTTGCCTAGATAAATGTGATGTTATCATCAGCTAGTCTAATATTTTCTTCTGAATCTGAAAAAAAAATCCAGCAACAAACCACGAGCATTTTGGCGGGAAAACGGCAGCCGATGGGAAACAGCTGCTCAAACGCGCCCCTCCTTGGCTTCTCGATGAAGCCTCGCTAGCCCAAAATGCGAAAGCTGGTCCGTGGACTAGAGCACAATGGACCGTATCACTGACGCGTGGCCCCGTGAGCTTTCTCCCGGCCGTGCAGCCGGTGGAAGAACCACACGCCACTTTCCTCCTGCACCACCCGGAAAGTGGTCGGCGTGCACCCAGTCCATGTGAGCCGGGACCTGGAATCTTCTCCTCTCTCCACCCCAAGGGAGAAAATTCCCCACTTCAGTCTGCGCACCCAGCGTCGCCCGATGCCTCTCCGCCGCCGCCTCCTAGGCCTGTCCGCCGGCCTCCGCCGCTCGCTCGCCACAGCCGCCACGCATCCCCCGTGGGCCATGATCAACCGCACGGCGGAGTTCGTCGGAGCGGCGAGCGCGGACGTGCGCCTCGCCTCGCCACCGCTCGTCTCCGAGCTATGCGTCCCGGAGCGCCTCGTCAAGACCAGGGGCAGCCCCGGCCCCGGCAGCGACGTCGTTCAGTCGCTCGCCGGCGGCGTCTCCGCCGCGAGCGGCGACGGCCTCCTCCTCCTCTCCTGCCTAGACCTGCGCTTCGTCGCCCCCGGCGCCGCTCGGGTGCGCCAGCATCTCTACGGCCTCGACCCCACCCACGTCCCCAGCGTCACGCGCTTCGTCTGCAACCCTCCCGGACTCCGGCTCCGACCCTGAGGCCGACGTCCTGTGCGGCCCCAACATGGGCCTCCTCACCCAAGCCGATCGCGGGCACGGGCCGCCTGGCAAGTTCGCCGTCGCCGACCTGCAGGAGGGGAACCACATGCTCCGGTTTCTCTCGGAAACAGGCAAGTGGGAGAACGTCGCGCTCTCGCCGTGCCAGGTCCCATTTGCGCGGCGAATGGACATAGACCAGGAGGCGCTGGCATTCGGCGGCCGCCTGTGGTGGGTCGACTTGGCCTGGGGCGCAATCTCTGCCGACCCGTTCAGCGACCGGCCGGAGCTCTCCTTCGTCGAGCTGCCGAGGGGCAGCGTGCTGCCGGCTGGCGTGCAGGACGAAGCGTTTCGCCGAGGAAGCCCGCTGCGTGACGCTCAGGGCAGGGTGTGGTGGGAGCAGGCGCCCGTCAGTTACCGGCGCATGGGTGTCAGCCAAGGGCGGCTGCGGTACGTGGAGGTCTCTCAAGGGGAGCCGTTCTTTCTCAGCTCCTTCGTGCTCGACGACGAAGGCAGGGGCTGGACGCTGGAGCGCCGAGTGGTGCTCAACAAGCTCTGGGGGAGCACCATGGGACTACCTTTACAGGAGAGGGGGTCGACACGCATTGTCCTTGTTGACCCGCTTAATGCCAATGTCGTTTACCTCACGGTTCACAGAATTGCCGTCGTCGCCGTGGACATGGACAGGCAGGAGGTGATCGGATGTTATCCCTATAGAAGCGACCTCTGTCTGCCATGTGTCCTTCCACCGTGGCTTCGATCGAGCCGGATCCCTTCTGCAGGTATTCACTCACTCGTTTGAGTTGCTAGATTGCATATTTCTCAGGTTTAGTTTCACATTTTGATGTCAACGCATGCGATACTTTTGTCCAATAGACATATTACTTTTGTCTCTACATAACATGATCACTCGAAAATGACTGACAAGCGCGATTAGTAGCAATTGTTTGTACACTGTGTTTGTTAACAATTGGATCTCAAATAAAAGTTTTCTGGATGAAAGGTCCTTGGCTCCTGCCTTTTACAGAAATCCCAAAGAAAATTGTTATTGGTGATTTGTATGAGAAGAGCCAATGCATTGATCTAGTGGCACTTCTATCACAATTCTCTTTTTGTGTTTAGTACTTTGGGGTGGACCTGAAGTCTCAATCTCAAATCTCTTCTCGACTTGAAACTTCCAACCTTTGGTCATCTCTACATGTTATCCTGTTCTGGAAGTGTTTATCTTAAAGCATATCTACACGTAGTGTCAGTGATTTGCCTTTCGAACAGATTTTTTCCAAGTTTTGGATGCTTTCTAGTAGCTTACAAGTCCGAATAATCTTATCCTGGTCGGTGCTGCTGCATATTCTGAGTTATGAAGCTGTCCATATATTATGAGAACTGTTTCATTAAATGACATGATGTATTCTGAGTTATGAAGCTGTCCATATATTCTGAGAACTGTTTCGCTAAATGACATGATGTATTCGACCTGATTAGAGTCCTCCTTTTCGATAAAAAGAGTTATCTGCAGGCTTGTAATTTACACCACATGTTCTACATTTAATTTCTTCCTACACAATTTCATTTTAGAAGGATTTAATGATGTTATATCCATTTTAATAATGCGTCTGCACTACTCAAGTGTTAAACAAAAATATTCTTCAAATTGCCGTATTGTGGCTTATGCGTACACTCTGATCAATTCTAGTTAACCTGCTCTAAGTATCATTCTTTTCTAGTTCAATTTATTGTTTATGCACATAAATCTATACCGTTACAAATTATGTTGTCTTAGTGTTGCTATTCTTCAAATTCTTGTGCATTGATCAAATGAACCCTTTTCAGGCAAGAAGTATGTTGAGAAAAACAAGACTCTGGCAGATGTTCTAGTTCGTTCACCCAGTCACTAGAAGGTACCAGACATTTAGTGAATCCCTATTTACTTTCCTTCTGATGCTTCATCATTGATTGCTAGTTGTATCTCATCCAGCCACAACTTTAGCATTCTGCATTCACATGTATCTCTTACTCAGTTCATGCAGTTTATGGATCTGGAAAGCGATGACGTGCATATATTGCCGATTACTACTACTACTGATTTTCTCTGTTTGTCCAATGTATTTGTTATCCTTCCTATTACTGCCTGTTTGTTGTTGGTTGAGTTATAATTGGTTTTTAGTGGAATTAGTAATATTTACTTGGAATGGAGACTAGTAACGTATTATACTGCGTAGAATGTTTATTTTGTTGAAGTGTGCTACCCGAACTTGTTCTTCCATTCATATTTTTGTGGCAGTGACTTGTGCTAGCTGCCAAAAATTGTCATTTGGTGTCTCAGCATGGAAGTTTGATCCTGGTGTATTAGTGTTTCTGAACTAGCAGCCATGATCTTGTTCATCATGGTGAGCACTGTACCCTAAAGGAATTTTCGCCCTGTCATCAGGATGACTGTTGTCTTTTCTTTCCCTGAAATATGTTCCCCAACCATTTAAAGGCCGGAACTGAAGCTTGATAACTATTAACAATTGGTCGATGTGTAATTTTCTGGTGCAACCAAAAGTCGGATAGAAAATAAACATGTCGCCAGACTGACTTTCTATTGAAGTTTCGGATGCACATAGATGGACTATCGTAGCATTTTTGTTTACCCAAGATTGTTTCTCAGGGGAAAGTAAAGCTGGGATACCAGCGGAAGCTGGACACCCGCCATTCACGTTACTCATTGTTCAGGCAACAAAAGATATCTAAAAGAAGTTGTCTGAACAACAGTTCACTTAACCGTGTTAATTAGTAAATACAGTTTCCATGTAATCTTAACCCCCATGTTACTCATACAAAAGGAAAAACATGTGGTGCCTGTATCTAATATTCCTTATTTTTATCCTCAGGTTTCTTAAAACTAAGGTGCTGGTGCTCTAATCAACCAGGAGGCTCATGGTGGTAGCTTACTATGCTGGGGGGAAATCTGGAGAAGCCTGTGTTTTTGGGGTGCTGATCAACTCACTGTATCTTGGTTCGTTGGAAATGTGGTACTTTTGTCAGACTTCCGGTTCGCTCCAGTACCTGCCGTAAGCACCAGTAAGATGGTTCATTCGTCACAAAATTGGTGCTTCTGCAATGTTTACTCTGATGAGAAACCTTATTTAGGGACCTCTGCTTTTGTTATAGGTGCTGAACTGACTATTTGATGGCCCTAAGCTATGTAGTAGTATAATTTTGTGCTAATCGGTCGTGCATTGAACTCGTTAAGTGAGAAGGATGAAATGAGGTTGCTTTTTGTGCCCTGATGGCTCTTAATTCAGCAGGATGAAATGAGTATGTGAAGTGCACATCTTACCATGCGTATGTGCTGTGCTACACTTTTGCTGTATTCGGTTTTTTCTTAATAATTGTTACTTATTTTGCTACACCTTTGCAGTTTTGCTGTATTCATTTTTTGTCTTAATAATTGTTAGTTATTAAAAAAATATGATAACTTTTATCTTGAAGGGGAGGAGCAAGAAATAAGCGGCGCCATCTTTTGTTTTCAAAACTTGAATGGGTCTATCACACATTGTTTTTTTGAGGATCTAATGGGTCTGTCACACTAGGCTGGATAGCATTGGACATGGGCTCTTGGTTTAAGGGAGGCCCAGGCCTGGAACATTTCGGCGGGAAAATGGCGCCGTTGAGCTCAGCCTATGGGCAACAGCCGTTCAAACACTCGGAGCGGTCTGTATGGCCACTCCAAACACGGATGCTGGTTCGTGGACTATACGGCAAGGTTGAAATCAGCTATATGTATTTTATAAGAAGAAAAAAATGTTTATGTAAGCTGTAGCGGACAAAAAAAAGCTAGAAGGTCCAACACCAATCCCTTCGAAATTTGGCGGGAAAAAGATGACGTCATAGGCATGCCTCGGCTTCTGCGAGAAGCCTTTACAGGCGTACGGTCATTCCTAATACGGAAATCGGTACATAGACCAGCACCCAATAGACCGTTTCGCTGACCAGTGGGCCAGAGTGACATCTCCCAGTCAAGTACCCGGTGGAACGATCACATGCTGCTTCCCTCCCGCGACCCCCGGTCCATGTGAACCCTCTGCTCTCTCTCCCACGGCGCACCGAGTCCACAGTCCACACCACACCACACAAGCCAAGGAAATTCCCCACCGCGATGCCTCTCCGCCGCCGCCTCCTAGGTCTATCTGCCGCCGTCTCCGGCGGTCTCCGCCGCTCGCTCGCGACGGCCGCCGCGCACCCCCCGTGGGTCATGCTCAACCGCGAGGCGCAGGTCATCGGAGCGTGGAGCGCGGCCGCGCGCCTCGCCGAGCCGCCGCACGTCTCCGAACTGCGCCTCCCGGAGCACGTCATCGAGGCCTTCCCCGCCCCCGACAGATACGTCCTGCAATTGCGCGCCGGCGCCATCTCCGGCGCGAGCGGCGACGGCCTCCTCTTCCTCTCCGTCCTAAACGCACGCTTCACCCCTCCCGCCGCCGGCGAGCAGCCCGCCGTCCTCGAGCACGCCCACGCGCCCCGCGTCACACGCCTCGTCTGCAACCCTCTCACCCGCGAGCTATCCCGCCTCCCGGACTTCGTCTCCGACCCCAAGTACGATTTCGTGCTCGCCGCCCAGATGGCCATGGGCGTGCTCACCCAAGCAGACCGCGGGCAGGGGCCGCCTGACAGGTTCGTCGCTGCCTTGCTGAACGGGGAGCAGATGCTCCGGTTTCGTTCGGAAACAGGGGAGTGGGAGGCCGTGGCGCTCTCGCCGTGCTTTTTCCCACTTCCGCGGCCGCGGCGAGTGACGCTGGACCAGGAGACGCTGGCATTCGGCGGTCGCCTCTGGTGGGTCGACCTGTCCTGGGGCGCACTCTCCGCCGACCCTTTCAGCGACCGGCCGGAGCTCTCCTTCGTCCAGCTGCCGAGGGGCAGCGTGCTGCCTGAAGGCGCGCAGGACCAAGCGAGGAGCTTGGGTGTCAACACACCTTTCAAGTACCGGCGCATGGGTGTCAGCCAAGGGCGGCTGCGCTACGTCGAAGTCTCTCGGGAGGAACCGTTCCTTCTCAGCTCCTTCGTGCTCGACGACGAGGGCAGCGGCTGGATGCAGGAGCACCGGGTGGTGCTCAACAAGCTCTGGGCGAGCCACATGTCCCTACCCTTACAGCAGGGGGCGACGACACGCATTGTCCTCATTGACCCAGTTAATGCCAATGTCGTTTACCTCGCAGTTGACACGCTAGCCGTCGTCGCCGTGGACATGGACAGGGAGGAGGTGATTGGGAGTTATCCATACAGCGACACCGCCTGCATACCATGTGTTCTTCCACCTTGGCTCGGATCAAGCCGGATCCCTTCTGCAGGAGGTGACTCGCTTGTTTAGTTTGCTAGATTACATACTTCTCAGCGCAATATACATAATACTTTTGTCTACATAACCTGATCACTCAATAATGACCAATACACGTAATTAGTAACAATTGTTTCTTCACTGTGTTTGTTAACAATTGGATGTCAAATGTTGTTTTTATGGTCGAACGACCCTTGGGTTCGGTTTCTTATAGAAAGCCCAAAGAAGATTGTTATTGTTCGTTTGTATGAGAAATGGCAATGCATTGATCTAGACACACTTGTATTATATTCACATTTTGTATTAGAATGGTGCAGGTACTTGGGGGTGGGGTCTCAAGTTCCAATCCCAATTTTTTCCTAGATTTCCAACCCCTGGGCATATCTACATTTTATCCTGATCAGAAAGAGTTTATTTGGTTTTGAACAGAAATTTAGCTAGTTTTGGTTGCTTCATAGCTTACAAGTTCGAGTAATCTTATCTGGTCGTTGCTGGTGCAGACTCTCAGTTACGACTTGTCCATATTTCCTACGAACTGTCGTGTAAAATGAAATGCTTGGACCGGATTAGAGTCCTCCTTTTTTGAAAAAAAAAGAGTTATCTGCAGGTTTTGAATATGTAATTTACACTGCATGTTCTACATTTAATTTCTGTGCCTCTATAATTCGACTATTGAAGGATTTTATGATGTTATATCCATTTTAATCACGCGTCTACAACCAAGTGTTATCGTCAAAATAAATATATTCATCAAATTATGTTGTGACTTATGGGCACACTCTGATCGATTCTTGTTAACCTGCTCTAAGTATCAAATTTTTTCCTAGCTCAACTTTTTATATGCAATGCACATAAATCTACACTGTTATAGATTATATTGTCTTAGTATTGTTGTTTTCAAATTCTTGTGCGTTGATCAAATGAACCTTTTTCAGGCAAGAAGTTCGTTTGGAAAAACAAGACTCTGGTAGATGTCCAAGTTTATTCTGACAGCTACTACAAAAGATGAAGGTACCAATTTAGACATTCAGTGAATCTATATTTACTTTCCTTCAGTTGATGCTTCATTGCTGACTGTTAGTTGTATCTCATTCAGTCACAAGTTTGGGATGCTCCATTCTTTTTACACGCATTTCTTACTCAATTCATGCAGTTTATGGATTCGGAAAACATTGATGTGTGTTTATTGCTGATTATTACTACTTTTTTGAACTGATTTTCTCTGTTCGTCCAACGTATTGTTACCCCTAGTACCGTCATGTCGTTGGTTGAGTTATAATTGGTGTTTTAGTGGAATTGGTAATATTTGCTAGGAATGAAGACTTGTGACATATTTACTCTTAGAATGGTTATTTTGTTGAAGTGTGCTACTCCATTCATATTCTTGTGGCAGCAACTTGCGCTAGCTGCCAAAAATTGTCATTTGGTGTCTCAGCATGGAACTTTGATCCCGCTGTATGTATTAGTGTTTCTGAACTAGCAGGCATGTAACTTTGATCCCGGTGTATATGTGGTATTGTAGATATAAATAGTTTTCTCCATAAATTTGGTCAAAGTTTGACTTTTCAAAAAAAATCTATATGAACTGCATTTATGGAATGGAGGTAGTGCTATTTTGATTTTCTCTGTTCATCGAACGTTCCTTAATACTGGCTTGTCGTTGGTGTTTTAGCTGAACTAGTAATATTTTTTGAATTTTTGAACTAGTTATATTTACTGGGAACCGAGGCTAGTAACATACTCTCTTTGTTGAATGCTTATTACGTTCAAGTGTGCTACATGAACTTGTTGTTCCCTTCATATTCTTGTGGTAGCAATTGGCCTGGCTGCGAACATTTATCAGTTGGTGTGTCAGCATGGACCTTGTATCCAGGAATATTAGTGTTTCTGAACTACTACTCTAGTAGGCATGAAGGATGTAGTCTTGTTCATCATGGTGATCAATGTACATGTGCCTGAAGCATATATTGCCTTGTCATGAGGACGACCGTTATTCCTTCGCCTGAATTATTATCATCAATCAATTAGAGCCTGAAACTGAATCTTGGTAATTGCTAACAAATCGATCGTTTTGTGATTTTCTTTTGCAACCAAGACTTGGATAGAAAACAAACATGTTGCCAGACTGACAGTATTGTTACAGTTTTGGAAATGCAGATAGATGGACTACATTAGCGTTTTTTTGTTTACTCAAGATTTTTTTTTCTTGGTGGAAAGTAAAGCTGGGATACCAGCAGATGCTGGGCACACACCCATTCTTGAAAGCCGAATCACATAGCGGGCAACAAAAGATATCTAAAAGAAGTTATCCGAACAGCAGTTCATTCAGTAGTTTCCTTTGCTGTTTATCCATATCACCCATTTTCACATGTTTATTCAAATCGATTACCGTACTAATTGCAGCCTCCCAATAATTTACATTCTCACGTTAATCATACCAAAAAAAAACTTGCAGTTTGTGTGTCTCTAATGTTCCTTATTTTTCTCCTCAGGTTTCTTAAAACTAAAAGATGCTGATGCCCTAATCAAGTAGGAAGCTGATGGTGGTAGTAGCTTACTGATGCCGGGGGGAGAGGGGGGGGGGGGGGGGGGGAATCTGGAGAAGCCTGAATTTTTGGAGTGCCGATCATGATCAATTCACTGTACCTCGTTTGCACGGCGTATGTGATGTAAACGATAGCAAGACAATCCATTCCTAGCAGAGTTGAACGGACGATTAGTTCGAACGGTTCAGTGTTTGCCGCCTAAACTATGCATGATTTCGTGCCAAATGATGGTGCATTGCTCTTGTTAAGTGACATGGATGAAGTAGGGTCCGCTTGGCCTGATGGCACTTGGTCTGAATTCAGTAGGATTGTACGGTAACCTGTTTGAATTCAGTTATAACTAGTACCCTTTTTTAGATTGTACGGTAACTACTGGATTTACGACTGTTGCGCGGGAGGAGGAAGAAAATGAGCTGAATTTATCGAAGTTTGACTTTCTATCTTTTTTTTTAGAATAAGCTTGAATGGGCTGACCCGTATAGCATTGCACATGGGCTCCTGGTTTCAGGGAGGCCCAGGCCCGGAGCGTTTCGGCGGGAAAATGGCGCCGTTGAGCTCAGCCGATGGGCGGCGGCTGTTCAAACTCACACGCTCGAAACGGCCCTCCTCCTCGGCTTCCACAAAACGTCGCAGGCTGTACGGCCATACCGAATACGGAAATCAGTTCGTGGACCGCGTTGCAGTGGACCGATCTGGCTGACGCCTGGGCCCCGATAGAGCACTGCCCGTGGAACGACCGCACGGTGCCTACAGTTATTGCCATCCCCTGGTACTGTATTTGTGGTGTGAGCCAGCCGGACGCAGCTTCAGTGCCTTAAAAGGCACCTGCCTTTGGGTCACTGACATGTGGGCCAGCCACCTGTTGGGCCCACATGTCATAGACACACAGGCAGGTGCCTTAAGGCACCGAAGCATAGTCCGAGCCAGCCATTCCCCACTTCAGAGTTCAGACTTCAGACCACAACCAGCGCCATGTCTCTCCGGCGCCTCCTAGGCCTCTCCGCCGCCGCCGCCGCCGTCCCCGGACGCCCCCGCCGCTCCCTCGCCACGGCCGCCGCGCACCCTCCGTGGGCCATCGTCAAGCGCTGGGCGGCGGCGGCCGACGAGCCGGCGCCGGGCGCGCTCGTGCACCTCGACCACCCGCCGCGCCTCTCCTGCCTAGGCGTCCCGAAGCACCTCCTCACGCCCATGGCCAGCCCCGCCGCGGACAGCTACGTCAACCAGATAGTCACCGGCTCCGTCCGCGCCGCCAGCGCTGACGGCCTCCTCCTCCTCTCCTACGTCGACGAGCGCGTGGTCTTTCCCGTCCTCGCCGAACAGGGCGCCGCTCCGCTGCGCAATGAGCCGACCGAGCACGCCGTCAGCGTCACGCGTCTCGTCTGCAACCCTGTCACCGGTCAGCTCTCTCGCCTCCCGCCCGCCCTCTTCTACGAGCCTCATGTCAGAAAGCTCATGTGCGGCAAGCACACGGGCCTACTCACCCGAGCCGGTCGCGGCCACGACGGGCACGGGCCGCCCGACAGGTTCGCCGTCGCCGCGCTGCAGGGGGACCGGATGGCCCGGTTTCTCTCGGAAACAGGCAGGTGGGAATCTCTGCCGGTCTCGACGTGCCAGCTCCCGCTGGAGCGGGCGATGGTGCTGGACCGGGAGGTGGTGGCCTTCGGCGGCCGCCTGTGGTGGCTGGACACGACCTGCGGCGCCATCTCCGCCGACCCGTTCAGCGACCGGCCGGAGCTCTGCTTCGTCGAGCTGCCGAGGGGCAGCGTGCTGCCGGCCGCCGCCCCACGGGACTGTCCCGATTGCGGGGACCCCTGCGGCGGCTGCGGCACATCGAAGCACCGGCGCCTGTGCGTCAGCCAAGGGCGGCTGCGGTACCTCGAGGTCTCTCAAGAAGAGCCGTTTGTGCTCAGCTGCTTTGTGCTCGATGTTGACAAGCGCGGTGGCTGGACGCTGGAGCACCGGCTCGACCTCAGCCGCTACGAGGCTCACCGGTACGGCCACCCATGGCTGCCCTTAAAGGGGGAGAACACGCCACAAGTTGGGTTTCTTGACCCACTTGACGCCAATGTTGTCTACATGTCGGCCTGCATCACCACTCTTGAGAATACGCCACGAGTCGTCTTCGTCGTGGACATGAAGATAGACCTTCCGTTTCGGAGTTATGCGTATAGATCAGGCGAACCCTGCTTCGTACCTTGTGTTCTTCCGCCGTGGCTTGGATCGAGCCAGATCCCTTCTGCAGGTTGTGACCCGCTCCTACTCTGTTTTTTCTTCCATCTTTACATGTGCAGGTGTTGCCAAGAACTGTAGATTATCTCTGTGGAAATCTTTGGGGCAGGATTTGTTGATTCTAATGTGGGAATCGTCCAATAGAGATATTTTTGTCTCCGATAGCTAAATAACTACTCAAACCTTAGTACTAATATATACTATGTGCTTGGTAACTGTTGGTATCACAAAGAAAAGTTTGAAAGGGGATTAGTTTGATTGTGGAGTGGTGATGTGTATGAGAAATGGCCCGTTGATCTTTAACTAACCACTAGGATATCCTAGCATAAATTGCAGCCATGGATTAGTATGTATCAGTCTTATCCAAAAGCACAACTTATAATTCCACTTTTGTTTCTTTTCTGTTCTTAATTAGGTTTTAAACGGTGCTAGACTCAAACTACTTAGGGCCTCCAGTTCTCAGTCCATTCATTAAGTTAGAACTTCCAACCTGTGGTCATATTTAACCTGTTGGCCTTGGGCGTAAAGAATTTTTCTGAAAACATATTCATTGTAGTTTCAGTGATCTAGCCTCTGAACAGAAAATTTGCAACTATTTGTTTGCTTTCATGGTAATCACTATAGCTGACAAGTTCGAATAATCTTATCCTGGTTACTATTGGTGTTCATGACATTAATCAGCTCTTCAATCATGACCGGGAGGTTGGCCTTCCTTTGTCCAAAAAGCTCATCAATCATGGGAGAAATCTGATCGGCCTTGGCCAGTGACTTTGAATTAATTAAATCAATGAATGACTAATTTCTACCCCAAAACAACATTCTCCTTCTTTGGTACTTCTACAAGCTAGAATGCTCTTATCTAGAGCTAGTTTTACGATGTTTGAGACTTTCCAGTATACAATGCATGTTCTACATTTCATTACCATCTCTCAGTATTTAGAAATGGATTTAAATATGTCGAGTCCGTTTAACCACTCATGTCCACTATTCAAGCGTTACCTTGCTGAATAATTAGATCCTGTACAGTAATTATTTGTGCTATGGGCCTATGGCTTATGGGTACACTGTGCTGAATAATTCATAACCTTCCCTAACTATCAGGGCTTTTTTTAGCTCAACTCATGTATGCGATGAACAGAAATTTGTTGTGTTTTGTTCAAATTCTTGCACATTGATCTAATGAACCTTTTTCAGGCAAGAAAAGTGTTAAGAAGAACAAGAGTTTGGCAGATGTTCTGGTTCGTGCAGACAATCTGCAGAAGAGATGAAGGTACCAATTACCAGTGAATGAATCTCCTCTTCTGTTGCTTTGTTTTAGCCGATGCTTCTGATCAATTCACATGTATAGTTAGGATGCTGCATTCTTGTTACAAATATCTCTTACTCAATCCATGTAGTTTATGGATTGAGAAAACAACGGCTGCATATTTTTGCCAATTACTAATACCATTTCAGCCAGTTTTCTCTGTGCCGTCCAACATATTGTTCTACTTAATACCAGTTTATGGTTGGCTGAGCTCTAGTTGGTGTTTTAGTAGGACTAGCAATATTTTGCGGACTCAAGTCAAGATAATTAACATATTCACTCCGTAGAATGATTATTATTGAAAGCATGCTACCTGAACTTGGTAGAATTGGGGTGCAGCACGCCGATGGATTACTAACCGTACTAGAGTCGGACGCCGGAGTGCCGTGTGTGCAGTATTTTCGTTCTTTCATTCATGTTCTTGTGGCAGCAACTTGCTGTTCCCCAAAAGTACTGGTTATTGTGTCAGAATTGGCCTCCCAACCTTCCATCCAGGTGTATTAGTGGTTCTAATAGCCGGCACAAAGGAACTTCTCAATCTGGGACTAGCAATATTTTGGGGACTCAAGTCAAGAGTATCAACATATTCACTCTGTAGAATGATTATTATTGAAGGCGTGCTACCTGAACTTGTTCTTTCATTCATATACTTGTGGCAGCAACTTGCTGCTGCCAAAAAAGTACTCTGCTTCTTGTGTTTCTGAACAAGCGGGCAGCCCTGGCACAAAGGATGGCTAGCATTGCTCATCTCTGGAACACCGTACTAGAACCTGAAGGATACCTAGCCTTGTAATGATATCTGCTGTCTTTCCTTTTCATGAAATGTTATCACCAACTAATTCAGGGGTGAAACTTAAGAGTGATATCTTGAGACATTTGGTCATGGTGTAATTTCTGCTGTAATCAAGACTTGAACAGAAAATAAAAAAAATTGTTAGGAGCAAGGGTTCTGCCGGTTCTAGGGCGGAGATTGTAGGGGAAAGATGGAGGAAGACAAGGTCGAGGGCGCGGCGGCCGGCGGCTGGGCGCCGTCCTTGCGTGGTGGAGAAGAGGCGGCGGCGGTGCAAGAGGCGGCTAGGGTTAGGTCTCCCGCCTCCCTAAGGGAAGCCGAGCAAATACTGATTGCTTCTTGCTTGATTAGATTGATACATCTCCTCTCCTTATATAGAGAGGTTTACTTGACTCCTAAGCAAACGACCCTAATAATGATAAGATAATTGGGCTAAGCCCCTAATAACGATAAGATAACTTGGGCCGCAGCCCACTGGGCTAAGCCCCTAATATGCCGGTCATAACACTTCTCCCCGCCTGCACAAACAGCTCGTCCTCGAGCTATAAGGCGGGGAAGCGCTTGCTGAACTCCTCGAGGTGATCAACCAGCGTCAAACACCTCCGCGACAGCTGGGGCGGCCAGGTCGCCGAGCCCGGCGGCGACGGTGTCCTCCTCAATGTAGTCTGCAGCCTCCAGGTAGAAGAGTCGGGGCAGACGTGGCCGGGCATATAGGTCTTGTCGCAGTTGAAGCACAACCCTTGGCGGCGCCGCTCGAGTAGCTCGGCCGAGGTGAACCGGCGGAACGGGCGCGCCGCGGTCACGGCAAGGGGTGCCGCGGAAGCCTGAGCAGGCAGACCCTGCGCGGGAACATCCGGCCAGGGTGGCGGCCCAGCGGCCCCGGACGGTGATGCCTGCTGGTGAGCCTAGCCATCTGGAGGTCCTGGGGTCCCTGCAGCTCGACGTCCACGCGGATATGATCTGGCAGACCGCCGACGAAGAGTTCGGCCCGCTGGTGAGCCGTCACACCGGACGCGTGGCACGCCAAGGCCTGAAAACGGTCGGTGTAGTCCTGCACATAGAGGTGAAGGGAAGGCGGCCCAACTCCGCCATCCGGCTCCCACGTATCGGTAGTCCGAATCGAAGGAGGCAGAACTCGCGAAAACGCTCCCATGGGGGCATGCCGCCCTCGTCCTGCTCGAGGGCGTAGTACCACGTCTGTGCAGCGCCGTGGAGGTGATAATAGGCGAGCCAGGTGCGGTCCGACGCGAGCATCCGTTGCCCCTGGAAGAACTGCTCGCACTGGTTGAGCCAGTTGAGGGGGTCCTCGGCGCCGTCGTAGGTGGCGAAGGCAAGCTTGGCGAAGCGCAGCGGTGTCTGAGCATGACCGCCGTGAGTGTACGGCTCGGCGGTACGGAGCAGCGAAGAGGATGGCGTTGGTCCGGTGTGCACGGGTGGTCCGCAGGAAAGTGGTGGCCCGTCGAAGCCAGCGTGAAAACCCACGGAGCTGGAGGGCCCGTCGTACGGCAGGGAGGGCGCCGGCTGGTCCGCGGCCATGGTGTAGACTGGCGGCGGTGACGTCCCGGCCAACCAGGCCGGAAGCTAGGACGGCGATGGCGGGAACCGCACTTGCTGAATCGGCACGCCCGCCGGCGTGGTTGTAGTCAGCCCGGTGCTGGGCGGCGGAGGCGGCGGGTGCGGCGATGGCCGCGGCCGGCCATTGTGGCCAGATCGGGGCGGGGGCGGGGGCTGGCTATAGCTGCAGCGAGGGCTGCAGCGGCCCGACCAGCGTCGCGGTGGCCCCGGGGTGCGGCGGCTGCCAGGGCTGCCAGGGCGTTGGCGGCGAGGACCCGGGTGGCGTGGGTGATGCGGCGAGGGCCGGCACCGGCCACTGCAGCCATTGGGGCGCGGCGGCGGCCGGCAGCTGAAGCGGCCAGTGGTGGTGTAGAGGCCCTGTCGGCGTCGCGGGTGCCGAATACCACGGCAGGGCGGCTGGCGGCCCGTAGGGGCCGGCTAGGTATAGCCGTATCCCCTGGACGGCGGTGACGAGATCGTTGAGGACCCCGGTGATCTCCGCCAGGGAGTAGACGGCGGCCGGTGGTGCGGTGGAGGGCGTCGTCATCTAGGTGGTGGCGGCGCCGTAGGATGCGACCAGCGGCGTGGACGGGGAGGGCAGCAGCGCGGTGGAGAAGGCCAGCGGCGCGGTGGTGACGGTCGGCAGCGGAAGCGACGGGATGGGCGGCGGCGAAGACATGATCGAACTGAGCTACCTGATACCAAGGTGTTAGGAGCTAGGGTTCTGCCGGTTCTACGGCGGAGATTGTAGGGGAAAGATGGAGGAAGACGAGGTCGAGGGCGCGGCGGCCGGCGGCTGGGCGCCGTCCTTGCGTGGTGGAGAAGAGGCGGCGGCGGCGGCGCAAGAGGCGGCTAGGGTTAGGTCTCCCGGCTTCCTAAGGGAAGCCGAGCAAATACTGATTGCTTCTTGCTTGATTAGATTGATACATCTCCTCTGCTTATATAGAGAGGTTTACTTGACTCCTAAGCAAACGACCCTAATAATGATAAGATAATTGGGCTAAGCCCTTAATAACGATAAGATAACTTGGGCCACAGCCTATTGGGCTAAGCCCCTAATATGCCGGTCATAGCAAAAATGGTATCCTGATGATAACTCAGGTGTTTTATTTCAGTTTTGGGAACAGATATTGATGGACTATGGTAGCTGTTATGTTTACTCAAGAATTTCCTTTGACTGTGTTTCCATTTCGCTCAATCTCTTCACCTGTTTACTCAAAAATGTCCCTAATTTCTCCTCTTCCTTTTCAGGTTTCTTTAAACTAACAGCAGCTGTTGCTATAATAAATTAGGAAGCTGATGTGTGTGGTATCTTACTGGGCTGTCATTTTGGGAACTGGATAAGTCAGGGTCTGCTAAGAGTTTGCCGAACTCTTCGTATCTCGTCTTGGTGGTGATCTGGGAGTTCTTTCAGACTTTGGGTTCGTGGTAGAACATTCCAGTAGAACTGCAAAATTAGTTCAGCATGCAACGACTATCATAAAACATCATCATGTTTGTGTATGCTTTGTTTAGTAGCAAGACATTGCATCTGTAGGAAAAGATTGATGCTTCTACATGTTAACTCTCATATATTTATGGATCTATGCTTATCTCACCACCGCTGCATTGAGGATTTGTTTGAATGGATGAGTATTTGCTGCCATATCTTATACTCCCTCCGTCCCAAAATAAGTGTGTACTAAGGTAAGACACTTATTTTGGGATGGAGGGAGTACTTATATGTTTTCATGCCAATTGATGGTATATCATTCTTGTCAAGCGAGGATGATAATCAGTTTGCTATCTGTGACTCCATGAGCGAATCCCGTAGGACATGTAAGTGCACATTTTCACCACCAAAGGATCTTGAGCTTTAAGTGTAACTGGCACACGCGGGTGCACCCACTGAAGAACATGAATAACCGGCACAACATCTCCATCAAGCCAGTGTCATGGCAGTCAAAACAAGATACTGCCTGCAATATCTATACAGTAGAGGCATTCTTGATGCTTTCATGATGATTACATCCTAATATGTTCATCTGTCGCTCATATATAGTACATCTGCCTTTTTGGGGCAACCTTTGCCACTCCATGGTCGAACTCACCATGAATTAGACAACCACGAATCAGCCAATTCTTGAAGATTGCATAATAGCACATTATTCATTTGTTCATTTTTCTTTGCAGGAGAGCTTACAACCTTTCAAACCAATACAACAACAATAGAATTCACACCTGACCTATAAATCAAGATGCACACAACCAACTTATTATAAACCAAAGAGCACCTTGACAAACCTGTAACTTAACAAATAAGAGGAAAACAAAATAACAGGAAACAACGTAAACTTAAACCTTGAACATAGATGATGCCCCGCACGTTGTTGCGGGAATATTGTGCAGCATATTTCTATGTGATTCGGTGTGTAAAACATGAATATTTGAAGTAATAATAATAAAATAAAACTAAAAATACATATAATTTATTATGTTTGATTACTATGAAGTTGTAAAAAAACATTAAATATAAATAACATAATAGGGTGAAAATTCTCATGTAGGTTTGCATGTTGAGATTGGTCTTTTTCACATGCATATTTCATGATAAAGTGGCATGCTTGGATGTTGAGAGACATATGGTAATGTGGGTGGGCCTTTTCTCATGCATGTTGTGCGATGATGTGGCATGCTTGCATGTTGAGAGAAATAGTTAGCAGGGGCTAGCTATTTAGATATAGAAGATAGGTTGCTCCATGCTCAGCCAATAAAAAATGGCACCTAAAGCATTCTGGAAGACTTCAACATCAGCAGGCAAGTTGATTCTCATTAGTAGATTATCGTGTCGCCCTTGCATGGCCGGGAGCCATCCGCATGCGGGCTCTGGATACGTAGGCCTCAGCCAAAGGTCCTGGGAGCTCAACAACCAGGACCCTAGGAACTCAGGGGACCACAACAAGAATCCAGCTAGAAGGACAAGATGTGGTTCGGTGTGACCTAGTAGAGCGAAACTGAGTATGAACCGGTCTAGGCCCTATAACCCTAACTTGACCATGTATATAAGGAAAGTTAGGGGCCTTCCAGACAGCCAGGACATATTCTAGAGAAACAATAGAGCTAGGTCCTCCTACTTACCTAATCTAAAAGAAGATCCTCCTACCTACCTCTTTCTTTTCTCTGCCGTCATGCCGACAAACTTGTAATCCAAGAAACATAACTCTCAGACGATCTCTCTGATTGACAGTGAGCCCACAAGCAATACAAACACCAAATCCCGCCTTATCTCCCGGATCTCTCTCTCTCTCTCTCTCTCTCTCTCTCTCTCTCTCTCTCTCTCTCTTAGGAATTCAACAAGTCCCGTCTTATACCCGACAGGCAGATCACATGATAGTCGGGGACTACTAACGAGGATATGACACCGGAGTACCTCTACTCCAGTGGCAGACGACCACTCCCTCTACCAAGGTGTCGAGTCATACCCTCGGACCTAGGCATCCTGCCAGGGAGCGAACCATCTTGGGAGAGGAGGCCAGGAGCCATCCACACGTACACAGGGGCCGGATAAATAGGCTCAACCGACCAAGACACTAGGAACTAAGGGGACCACAACAAGAACTCAGCTAGAAGGACAAGATGTGGTCGGTGCGACCTAGTAGAGCGACACCGAATGAGGACCGATCCGAGTCAAGCAACCCTAACTTGACCATGTGTATAAGGCAAGTTAGGGGCCTCCCAGAAAGGCGGGACTAATTCTAGAGAAATCCCAGAGCTAGGTCCTAATGCCTACCTCTTTCTTCTCTCCGCCACCAAGCTAAGAGACTTGTAATCCAAGAAACATAACTCTCTGACGATCTCTCTGATCGCGGGTGAGCCCACAAGCAATTCAAGCACCAACGCAAGACTGCAAGAGTAGGGTCTTACCTTCTTTCTGAAGGCCCGAACCTGAATAAATCCATGTCCCGTGGTTTGCCATCCTGACATGCCCCCCGCCCCCTCCTTCGAACAAATTGGCCATCCGTCGACGACATTGCCGGTAACGAAACACCGACAACAACCAAGAAGAGACCAGATCCAATGTGAACACGGGAGAGCAATGAACAGATGCGGCATCCAGTGCAAAGAAGGTTGTGCGTGGGAAGATCCAATTCGAGATGGAGAAGAAGGTCTGGTGACGGAATTCTTGAAATTCAAAATAGTACTAGTAAGATGCCCGTGCTACGCAACGGAATCATAAAAGACCACATGGAACATTATTTACTTAAAAATTATAGTAAGAGTAAGTACATTGCTACAAAACAATAAATAATGTACCGAGCCAAACGATTTCTTCTCCATATTCACCTTGCAGGAGGACTTCTTGTACTTTATTATTCCTCACTCTATCCCATAATGCGATAATAGAAAATCCTTCCGCCCACGCAATTTGCAATTGCAATGACACTCCAAATCAGTCTGTCTTCTTCAGCTCTTCGCTATTGCAACCATTAGTAATTTTACCACCATATCAAATGTTGCATCATGCTACAGAATGCTTGTCTATTTTTGAACTTTAACAATCAATAGTTTGAATAAACACTTAGAAAAAAATAACTCAATTTGTCACACTCCACGACCCATGACCTGAGTAGTAACCACAATCCACAGCCAATGACCATCGAAATAAGCTTTATGTAGCAAGAGTTCTAGGTGCAATAAGTCGAATAAATCATATTTCTTACCAGCTTGCTAGTAAAGCATGTGCAAACCTAATTTTGAACTGTATAATTAGTAAACATTTGCACTAACTGGCACTTCCATACACAAACAAATGCAATCAGATTGGCCTTAGAAGTCTGCTATGGAAGAAGCACAAACAAATACTTGTATCATGGAACACAAATATGTTGTCTTTTAAGGCATAATAAACTGCTAATTGCACATCATCTACTGTTTTCGTAATTGCTGCTCGTGTATACACCTAGGAGGTGTTCGGTGCAAGGAACTTAACGCAAACGCAAACACAATCGAGTTATACAGTTACTATAAAGGGAATGGAGAAAAAACAGAATTTGTTTGGTTACTCTAATGAACTGTAATAACGTAATCGGCCGTATGACCAGGCCCACCGTCCATCCCCATCGGCGACATCAGCGCGTTTGACGCCGCCGACCAGAGCTCCCAGGCCAGCACGTCAACCAACTCGTCTCCAAGCTCCTCGCCATCCCCTCGCTCGGCCTCGGCGTCCAAGCCCCTACCCTCGAGCGCCGTCTCTGCCTCGCCACCGCAGACGAGAATTCTGACCTCAAGCAGCGGGATGATGTGCTGCTGAAGCCCGCAGCTGGAGTTGGCGGTGGGCGTGGTGGCGCGCACAGGCGTCAGCACGTTCTCGTTCATCCTCACCGTTGTGCCCGGTCTACAGGTCCTCACCCACGTCGGCCACTGGGTCACTGCACGCAACGAGCCAGGCCCCAGGCATGCAACACACTCATGATCGTCATGACCTGACACTATACCAGCGTGCTACAGTCTCCATTAGCTACAGCCTGCATTTTTGGTCAGAACCATGTCCAACATTGAAATAAAACAACAATCTCATGAGTCTAAGAATAGTATACCGAATCCAGAAGAAATAAAAATCATTTCATAATTAGTAGACAAATTCCAATGAAAACAAGTAAATTTCACAATTGCAGATCCTCTCCCACTCCTCACTTTTGTTCACAAAAGAAATTCAGAATATACAGCACCAATCCAAGAATTTGAGTCTAAAAGAATTGGTTCGTCCAACATCATTGGCCAAGTTGCCAGCTTGCTGCTGAGATATTGACTTTCTCAAAATGAAGGAATCCTCCAGAAGTAATTAAAACAGCGTGATCTTTCAACTTTAGAAGGCCAAGGCTGAAACCAACGTCCCTCTGAAAACCGACTTTTATTTCTATGAAAAGAAACACAATAAAAAAACAACCTATTTCCTCTCAAAATCTGTTAAATGCATCACTTGTGTGTGAAAACCCCATATAATTAGTGAGTGATAAAACACATGCACTCCTGTGAATAAAACAAAACTAACTTACTCCAGCCTATAGATTGGCCTACTCTATTTTACTGGACAATCATATACCCTATATTATTATTTTTGCGGGGAATGATAAATCTAGTACGATATTAAACAGTGCCATACAAAAGTGTGTAAAACAATTAGCTGAACATGGGTCACCGGTATTAATACAGTAGGGCGTGCCTCAGTTTCTTCTCACGTTCATATGCAGGACATAGGAGTACATGCTGTATTGTTGCTACATTTCCCAAAACAGAAGCAAGTGAAAGCTAGCTACAGACATACTCTTCTTAGGATTTTATTTAGATAATGGTGCAGAGCAGGCGTACCAATAAAAAATGAAATCCTTCTAATGCCTAGCAGAGCAGCGTAACAGTCAAAAAGAAAATCCTTCTAATGCCTGGGATCAAAATAAACCGAAGAATAAAAACAAGGTTATCATACCATGCCCTATTAATCTGCACCTTTGAAAATCATTCACCTACTTTTTCCCAAGGAGATCCAGAATCCAGGGAATCAAGCAGCATATATGTGACACGATACTTTCTCCTCAACGCCGAAATGCCATTGATGTTGGCTAGAGGAGGAGAGGATGACGGCGCGCTGAAGAAGGCATCTAAATGGCCCAACATCCTTCATCTGTGCACAGCGTGAGGAATCTCGGTGGAAAATCAAAGAATAAGCTTATATTAAATCACATCCATGTCCCGTGGTTTGCCATCCTGACATGCCCCCCGCCCCCTCCTTCGAACAAATTGGCCATCCCTCGACGACATTGCCGGTAACGAAACACCGACAACAACCAAGAAGAGACCAGATCCAATGTGAACACGGGAGAGCAATGAACAGATGCGGCATCCAGTGCAAAGAAGGTTGTGCGTGGGAAGATCCAATTCGAGATGGAGAAGAAGGTCTGGTGACGGAATTCTTGAAATTCAAAATAGTATATAATTATAGTGTAATGAAACCGTCGATCGGCATGTCACATATTTATACGGCGTGTGTAGCATGTGGCAATCGCTAATTCTGATGAAGGGCACGTCCAACTAGGGTGCTTAGGGTGAGCGCTAGGATTGGATTCCCGGTCAATTAGCAATTACTCGTAGTATGTTAAATCCTGGTGTCATGCGAGGCGTTGACGCAAGATGATGCATCAAGCGCTTGCCCCTTTTTCTGCCCATTCTCAGTTGTTTAATTTACTCGGCAAGAATTAGCGCCTGCCGTTGCAAGCGAAGGCGCTTAGGTGTTTTTTCTAGTATTTTATTACTATCTATATTTTTTTAGTGGTAGGTGCCTATCTCTATTTTTAATCACTAGTAAAAAACAGGGCTTTGGTCACAGGACAAGATTCACATTAGTCCCGGTTTAGTCATGAACCGGGACTAATGTGAGCATGGGTCCCGGTTCGTGCGGCTGAGACATTAGTCCCGGTTCACCTGGGCCCTTTAGTCCTGGTTGGTGCCACAAACCGGGACTAAAGGGTGCGATGCCCATTAATACCAGTTGGTGGAAAATGATGGAAATGTCAAAAAAATAAAATAAAATAAGTTTCCCATGTGATATGTGGTCTAGTTGTTGGGAAAATTTACAAATATGAATTTCGACTTTATTTGCAAAATATGTCTGGAATTTGTAAAATGGGCATAACTTTTGCATACGAACTCGGATTAAAAAGTTTTTTATATGAAAAATCATCTACTCGAAAAGTTACATCCGATTTTAACGAACCCCGTTAAACATTTTTTCAAAATCCTTAGAAACCTAACAGAAAAAAGTTATGGGGCTTTTAAGATCTAGAGGCAAAAAAGTTCCAAAAATTTCAAACTTACTAGTGGTCACTAGTAACAGAAAAAAATTAGTTTCGATTTTTTTTGGAAAAATGTGGTCAAATCTGGTCAAATCTGGTCAAACTGTGGTCAAACAATGGTCAAACTAATTATTCTAGAATATTGGTGTTACTAAATAATTATTTCAGTTTTTTTGAATTTTGGTCAAATCTGGTCAAACTGTGGTCAAACAATGGTCAAACTAATTATTCTAGAATATTAGTGTTACTAAATATTTTTTTTAAACAATAGTTTCAAACTCAAACAGTGAAATGTGTCACTTCATGCTCAAGCTAAATTCCTGAGGGTTAATAGGATTGACATCTTACTATTGTCAGGAAAACAACAAGTGTAGATTTGGAAACGATGGAGAATAGAACCCGGAAGTTAAGCGTGCTCAGGCTGGAGTAGTAAGAGGATGGGTGACCGTCCGGGAAGTTAGATGATTTGGAATGATGAGGGGTGATTAGAGATTAGAGGATAAATTGAGCAGTGATGAGGGGTGGTGATTAGAGATTAGAGGTTAAAATAATTCAGAAATTTGAAAATCAAAAAAAAAATCAAAAACAATAAGGTGGAGCGCCACGTGGCCACGGCCTTTAGTCCTGGTTCGTGTAAGAACCGGGACTAAAGGGGGGAGGCATTAGTAACGACCCTTTAGTCCCGGTTCAAAAACCGGGACTAAAGGCCCTTACTAGCCGGGCCAAAAGCCCCTTTTTCTACTAGTGAATGGACAAGTTGGTGAATCGTCTCCGCGGTTGATTTTCGCTGGTTTTTTTCGTCTCTCCTCCCACCACCCCCTCCCACCCTGGTCCGCGGTTTATTTTCACTGGGTTTTTTTCGTCTCTCCTCCCACCACCCCTCCCACCCTGGTCCATCGGTTTATTTTTCTCTCCACTCTTTATTACAACCAGAACTTTCCTAACGTATAACAAATCACGGATCAAACTTCCTTAAATTATGCAAATCAATCGATTCCTTTTATTGGTTCAATTTGTCTTAGGAAACAAATAACAGATTTTCAGGAAACAAATAATACATTTTAATCTAACTTACTTAAATTATGCAAATCAATCGATTCCTTTTATTGATTCAATTTGTCTTAGGAAACAAATAACAGATTTTCAGGAAACAAATAATACATTTTAATCTAACTTTCCTAACTTATCTAAATCAATCGATTTCTCTTATTAGTGAAATTTGTTTTAGGAAACAAATAACACACACGTCACAACTTGCCTCCCAATAAATAGTTTCTTAACATTTGCAAACTTTCCTAATCAGATACGTCACAAACGGGCAGGTACTGATATCACGTTACCAAACAATAAAACCCCATTTGCATAGACATCAGTTCAAAAATCCTAACTTTCTAAATTTTTACCTTTCCTTGATAACAACCAATATTTCCTATGGTTTTCCACCTATTGAAGGAAATCACCCCTCCATTGATATTAGCATTTTTTTGAACTGAGATCTTCAGGTTATGATTTTTTTTCTGATTCTTTCCAATTGTGACCTCTCCTTCCACTCCGGCTCCTTCTCGCATAAACACCTCCACCACAGCCAGGTGACACCGCCCCAGACCTCCTGCCTCTCCACACCTTCTCTGCCTCCTCCTTCTCGTACTCCATTAACAATCCCTCCGCTACATTTGTCCACGGCGGTGTCGAGGGCATGGCGCAGCAGCATACCAGCGGTAGAGCAGCACATAGCAGCAGGAAGCAACACGCAGCAGGCGTGGCGAGCAGCCGATGGTGGAGGGCAGAGATGCGGCCGGCGTGGCTGAGGGGGCGGCCGGCAGAAGATGGCCACGACTGGAGGCGGCGCGAGGCAGGGGCGCGACAGCGGGACGAGCGAAGGGATAGGCGGCAGCAGACGGGGCGAGCGCAGCCAGCGAGAGTGTGGTGCGCGGCCAGGGTGTGTGTCGCGCAGGGCACAGTGGTGCGGTGGCTGCGGCGAGCGCGACGGCAGCGGCGGGCGCGACCGACGCGGTGTAGCACGGGCGTGGGCATGGAGAGGGAGTGGCCCCGCGGACGCGGAAGAAGAGCGGCAGGCTCGGGCATGGGCGTGCATAGGAGCGGGCATGTGCCACGGGGTCAATCCGAGGAGCTCGGTGGCTACCCCTGCAATGGCCATGGCGGACGGCGGTTCTCGGCCATGGCGAAATACCTAACGAGAGCAAACGAGAGGGGAAACAGGGGAAAGGCAAGAGGAGATCATGGCGGTGTCAATGGCACCCTAGGGGAAGACATGGGAGCTCGGGGCGGCGCGGATCGAACGGCAATGTCGCGATGGCCCAAGGTTAAGGAAGACGGCTGCGACGTCGATGCGGGGGTGCTGGACTTGATCTCGTTGGCGCAGACGAAGTAGCGAAGGCGTTCGGAGCTCCTCGACAAGCTCCTAGCCCGCAGGGAGGGCAGTGGCCATGTGGACGGGGTCGGTCATGGTGGCCGTGGCATCTGACTTCGTCCAGATCGACGGGATCGAGCGAGCGAGGAGGAGAAGTGGATTTGGGAGGGGGCGTCGAGGAGGAGTGAGGCCATGGGGGCAGGGAAGGAAGGGCGTCACCCTTATCCATTCCCCTTCGATGCCAGCGAGGTGGTCGGGCAGGAGCCCGGCTCTGTAGCGACGCGGCTCAGGGAACAGGAGAAGACGACCGCGCGGGGACTGGACCGCTGAGCCGGTTTGGTGGCAAGGCCCGGGGGCAGGGCGAATCCCCTTTTACATCGTCCTTTTGGTTTTTCAATGTATTCTAATCTGTTTCTCCTTTTTAACACCATTTTTTATTTATTCTTATCAACTAAATGATCTCTACTCCTAATGTCTCAGTTGGTAGTTTCCGTTCCGGGCTTATTTTCGTCCCACCTCCCGAGTGAGGGAGAGGGGGAGAGAGAGTGAGGAAGAGGAAGGGAGAGGGGGTGTGTGTGTGAGAATTTAATGGTAAAAAAGTCGTCAATGTCACTTAATATGTATGAGAATATTAAATGTAATATTAACATAATTGATATTGAACTTTTAAAGTTAATGTGGCCCCGTTACAACGCACGGGCGTTCTTCTAGTATAATTAGGAGGCTGGTATTGGAGATGGTCTAATAAGGGACCCTTCTTTTTCATTCCATTTCCTATGAGAAATACAAAGGGCAATTCTTCTAGAGGCCATCATGCGGCCGCGAAAAACTTAGAAGATGTCAGTGACAACAAAGATAAAAATCAGAGAAACGCAACTCGTGTTTTTTTTAGAAAAACCACAACTTGTGATTAATTGTAGACTTGTAGTGGTGGTGCAGATTTTCACCGTGTGAGGAAATTCTTCCAGATGTCGTCTTGCGGCGACAAAGTTTCGAAGTAAGGCAAGATAAAAACTGTCGAAACTCATGATTAGATTTTTTAGGTAACCACGTGTACCATTAAGCACAAATAAGGAGAATGCAAAGCATGCACGCGGAACCGACCAGAAGGGTCGAGAGGAAACACGTGTCCGCAAAACTTTGCCGAAACCCACTCCAAGAAAATAAAAGTACAAAGAACTCGTGATTAGTTGTACGGGGATTCACTTGCGTGTGTGCGCTGTTTAGCGCCCAGAGAAGGATGACACTGACACACCGCTCCTAGTGAAGATATCTGATGGATCACTTGCACGGTACGTACGTACACGACACACGCCCGGTTCCTATCCCTTGTGCATACATCAAACATGTCGATTTTCTTGTGGAAAACAATGCTGTAACTAGAATCTCGGGACAATCCTAAAGCATATGAGTATCAAGGTACACGTACAAATGACTTAGACCAACCAGATATGACCGCTGATCTGCGCAATGCCGCTTCTTACTCCATATATGCATGTATAGTAAAATCAAATGTATGGGCCGCAGATTTGCTAGCATTTCACAGCCAAAAAGACACCGCGGATCACGCGAGTTACCACGCGCACACTCATCAGGCGGCAACCATGGACTGCTGCTGCTCCTCCCGCGTCTTTGAATTTGCCTTCATTGCTTTGTGGACCATCGGCGGCGCGGCTATCATCGTCTGCGCGGTCGTGCGTCCACCACTGGCCTACACGGGAGCCGGCGGCACCACGTTCGGGTACATCCTCCTCTCCATCATCCTCGTCACCTGGATAGCCTTCGGCGCCAATTTGTGCCGCCTCGGTTTCTGCCCGCTCATGTCGTGGTCGGAGCTGGCCAACCCTCTCAGCGCGCTCCAGTGGTGCCGCCGCGGGGTCAGCCGGCTTCTCTGCCTATCGTGCCGGTGGGGACGCGCCGCACGCGGCAAGCTATGGCGCTGGAGCGGCGGCGTTTCCGCTGATCTGCCGCAGTTCGTGGTGCAAAGAGGAAGTGTTCCCGAGCCGCCGGCGCGCGAGCTCACCGCGGACGACATTCCGGCGTGCGAGCAGGAGGAGGCCGCAGAGCGGCCGGGCGCCGCCTCGGGGTGTGCGGTGTGCCTCGGCGAGATGGAGAATGGAGACATGGTTAAGCGGCTGCCGGCGTGCTTGCACATGTTCCATCAGCACTGCATCGACGTCTGGCTGCGCGGCCACTCGACGTGCCCGGTCTGCCGGTTTGACGTTTTTGCCCCGTTGCCGTCTCAGTTTGCATGGCATCTTCCTTGTTCGTGTAAATGTCGTTCCCATTGCCGCAACTTCTTTTTTCCGGGTGAACAAGACCACCACTTCTTTCTATACAGTAGATTGAGAGTGATTGATAAAAGGGAATCGTTTGTATCCGGACTGCCGGCGGAACCGTTTCGCCGGACTCGCTCTGCGCGTTGATCTCTTCAGATCTAAGGATAGATGTTGTGCCACGTGTCTGGCCTCAATCCAATTAGTTGCTCCCTCTTCCTCGCGCAGCGCACGTACAGGAGGGCATCAGCGCCGGCAGGCACCACGCGCCGGCCAGGCGACCAGCGGGCTCCTTCGACCGCCGCCGCCAGAGAAGAGCGCCTTGTCGTCCGCGTGTGGCCGCCCCTCGCCGGATGTCGTTCGCGTGCGGCCGCCCCTCGCCGGATCTCGTTCGCATGCGGCCGCCCCTCGCCGGATCTCGTCCGCCTGCGGCCGCCCCTCGCCGGACTACTACCCCTCTGCCTCTTCCCAGAATCCGCCCCTCTGCCTCTCCCTGGAATCCGCCCCGGCCGCCCCTCGCCAGACCTTGCAGCGCTCGAGCCTCCCCAGCCATGGCAGACTACACCCCACGGTGATTTTTTGTTAGAACCGGTTGTAGCAAATTCAATCGCCGGTGGTAGCAAAAATCTACTACTGTTGCAGCAAAACGGCGTCATCGTCATCGCGAGCAAACACTAGACATCGCGCTTTTTTGTTACATGCTACAACCTGTATCACATTTTGCTACAACCGGCACACCACTCAGCTACAACCGGCGCCGAGTTTTGCTACATCGGATATACAGAAAGTTGCAAGCGTTCACTGCCATCGAGGAAAGCTACAACCGTCTACAGAAAATGCTACAACCTTCGATGAAAAAAGCTTCAACCGAACGAGAGATGAATTTTTCACCCAGGCGCTGCTCAAAACAAAAAAAGTTTCAATCGTTTACAGAAAAGCTTCCACCGTAGAAGGGAAAAGCTACAACCGTGTCAATTTTTTTGCTACTACCGTCTGTGTGTTTTGCTACATCCATTCATGTGGCCATGGTACTTTTTTGCGACTGAGGTGTGACCGGCGACGACGAGGACGAACATTTTTTGTTGCAACAACCTCGTTTTTTGCTACCATTGGCGATGTGTTTTGCTACATCCGATTAACATGTTTGCTACAATGGCGACGCCGATGGATTTGTTTTGCTGCAACCGTTGTCTTCATTTGCTACGACTGACACAGGAAAATGCTACCACGGGGCATCTTTGTTTTTTGCTGGAACCAATCATCGGTGAGGCCGAGCTGCATCCATGGCACTCCGACGAGCAGCGGGGGCAGCGAGCGGTCGGGGCGAGCTGAGTCCCGGAGCGCGGGGCGGCCCCGACGGGCGGCCGGGGCGGCGAGCGGACTTGGACGAGTTGAGTCGCGGAGCTGTATCCATGGCGCTCCGACGGGCGGCCGAGGCGGCGAGCGGTCAGCTCCAACCGGCGGGCGGGGCGGCGAGCGGGCGGGGCGAGCTGAGTGCCGGAGCGTGGGGCGGCCGGCGAAGACGGGCGGCGAGACGGGGTTACTTTCCCCGTCCGCGCTCGCGAGAGGAAGACGACGCCCTGGTTGGATAAGGATCCAATGGATCAGAACGGGCCGATCTGACGGCTAGGGTTGGACCGGCCGAAGCGTCCGGCCGGTGCGCCGGCGCCTAGCATCGCCCTTGATAAAAAACTATAACTTTAGGGGTCCCGTCTCACAGAACTACCAATTTTAAAAAACTGAGGGAAAACTACCAAAATTTTCTAATTTTATAACTAAAAACTACCATTCTTGGAAAATGGCCAGTTTAGACGATTTAAACATGTTTATGACATGTGGGACCCACCTGTCAGAGCTGACGTGGCTGCAAAGTCAACTTCGTTTATTTTGACTATTAACTTGACCGTTATTACAAGTGGGGCCCTCATGTCAGTCTAACAAATATGCCTTTTTTTTTTTCTAAATCCTCAATCTCAGTTAAAAAAAAGTCCAACTGCTACCCCTGACCCCGCACCGCACCGTTGCTCCATCCCGTACCTCTGCTCCTGAACCCACACCGTCGTTCGATCCGGCCAGCGAGGCAGCCGCGGGATCCGGCGAGTACCCGGCCCTCCATCTCCCGGCGAGGCACCCGCCGGCGCCGCGGGATCCGGCGAGCACCCGGCCCTCCATCTCCTGGCGAGGAAGCCGCCGGCGCCGCGGGATCCGGTGAGTAGGTGCTGCCGCCGGTACCGCTACCGCGGCCGCCCGAGATTCTGACCAACGCTGCCGCCGTCCCTGGCCTCCTCCTCGAACTCCTCGGACAGGTCTCTGGCGGGGGGAGGGCCGAGGCCGTCCACGGCGTCGGCCCAGATGGCGTCGTCTGCCTCAGCGGGCCGCGCCCAGGCGGTGAAGTCGGAGCCGAAGACCTCCCATGCAATCCTCGTACGTGTTCTCGAACAGGCACCGGTCATACTCCCTCACTCCCCCCCGAAAGGCGTCGTCGTTGGGGAACCGTAGCGACCACATGGACCCGGTCGCGGTGAAGTCCGGCCGGCGCTACCCCAGGAGCACCTTGCAGCTCCTGCCCCACGAGCACACACCACACTGGAGTAAAGTCAATCCTGTGTAGAGCACGACCGTAAGCACCGGCAATGGAGGGTGGCGGAGGTGGCTCGCAGGTGTGCACGAGGTGTTTGAGGAAATGCCAGAGAGAGGAGGAAGAAGAAGGAGGTTGCTGCTGACGTGCGGGCCCCACCTGTAATAATGGTCAAAATGAACGGAGTTGACTTCGCCGCCATGTCAGCCCTGACGGGTGGTCCTGCTGGTCATAAATGTGTTTAAAGCGTCTAAACTTGCCATTTTCTCAAAGTGGTAATTTTTAGTCACAAAATTAGAAAATTTTGATAGTTTCCTGTCAGTTTTTTAAAAATAATAGTTTTGTAGGACGGTAACCCCTGAAGTGGTAGTTTTTTGTCAATCACTCGTAGGTTGATGCTTCAATGATGATTACATCCCAATCTGTTCATCTGTCGCTCATATATAGTACTTACTCATCACAACACTTATTTTGAAACATAGAAAGTACTTTTGGCTTTATGGGGGCAACCTTTCGCACTGCATGGTTAAACTCACCGTGAATTACCCGCAAAAAAGAAAAAAAACTCACCATGAATCAGACCAATCTTTCCCACTGCATGGTCGAACTCACCATGAATTAAACAACCGTGAATCTGTGAATTCTTGAAGCTTGCATAATAGCACACTGTTCATCTGTTCAATTTTTTTTTCAAGAGAGCTTTGTCAATTCTTTATAACCATTCAAACCAATACAACAATTAAATTCGCACCAGACCTATAAATCAAAGATGCACACAACCAACTTATTATAAAGCAAAGAGCACCGTGACACCTGTAGCTCAACAAGTAAGAGGAAAACAAATTATTTCAAACATTATCAAGTGGTCAACGTGAAATATCTTAAAACCCTTGAGCATAGTAGCATTCGTCATGTTCAAGGAATAGCCTGCTCCATTGCCCAGCCAATAAAAAAGAGCATCTAAAGCATTAGCTCTGGAAGACTTCAACATGAATAGGCAAGTTGATTCTCATTGGTAGATTATTGTGTGCCCGTGCATGGCAGTTTGCAGCTAGCATTGTCTAAATATAGCCTCAAATATAGCTTTCTAGAAATAAATTTATATTTGTTATGCACAAAACTTGCAGTCGATTTTTAGACAAAAGGCAACCTTCTCATGCTTTAACTTTTTTTTTTAAAATGGAGGAGGACCCCGGCCTCTGCATCTGGACGATGCATGCAGCCACTTTATTAATTATTCACACAAGACCTTACAAAGTCATACAACAGTAAGCCTGAAGCCACCGTCTAGGCAACAAAAGTGTCGCTACTCCTATCCAAGTGATGAAGGGATGTTGATAGTCTGGGCCTAGTACCAAACAGACCTTGCAGCCAAACCTAACATCTAAGACCTGAGATCCCATCCAGGACACCTGCCGGGTATGAGTCACCTACCAGTCCGGCGCACTCCTCAACCAGGACGCCTGTCGGGTCTGAGGCCGCCGCAGCCACCTGCCACCAATCCATCTTCAGAGCTGTACTGCTGCATCTACCTTGCCCGGTCTAGCTGCCGTCGACGCCACCACAACGCCAGACCGCGTCACCCTCCTACACGAGTCCATCTCCGCGCATCGGACGCATAGTCACCACAGCGCCATGCCGCCGAGACCCGCCGCCATCAATGAGTGAGATGTCGCACCGCTCCACCAAAGAATCCGTCCTCTGGTCCTGCATCCAGCCGCTGCTAAAAAAAGATGCCCCCATGAGGGAAAACGACGGCCCAAAAGCACCGCCATCATCTGATCCGGAAACTCCGGATCAAGGTTTTCACCCAGAGCAGCGCAAGCAAGTCGACAGAAGCTGCAGAGGCCGGGGAAGTGAAATTCTCCCCCAATTTTAAAGAGCTAAGCGTATTCCAACTCCCCCCGTGACCTCCTCCCCCGTGCGGCAGCGCCGCGCCGCACCGGGGCCTCCCCGCCGGGCCTCCCTCTCCTCCCGCCGCCGCCGTCGAGGGCATTGCAGGCTAAGCCTGCGGGCCGCAGCGGCGGCAATCTTCCTCGGCCGGTGATCGGATCTGGGTGGCGGCGACCCACTCCGGCCGATCCAAGGGCGATGGCGCAGGCCGGTGGCAACCAGGGTTGTCGTGCTGGAGGCGGCGATGAAGAGATCACATCGGCGGCTAGGGTGTCCGATCTGGATCCCATTCGGATCTGGATGGTGGTTCCTCGAGCCGTCGTGCGCATCCTTTGTTCCAGCGCGGCAAGCGGCCTCTGGACTAGGCACGCGACACGAGGACGTCAGGGGCTCCGGCCCTTGGCGTGGAGGTGGTGGCCATCTTCTTTGCCGGAGGTGGTCGGCTAGATGGTTGTGGATTCTCGCATCCAGTCCCGGCGTACAGTGGGGAGACGGGGCTGCCGGTGAAAACCATGCTATGACTCGGGTCATGGCGGGCGATGGCGGCGTTTTTCGCGTCGTTATCTTGTTGAAGACATCGCCTCTGCAGCTTCTGTCGACTTGCTCTGGGTGAAAACCTTGATCCGGAGTTTCCGGATCAGACGATGGCGGTGCTTTTGGGGCGTCGTTTTTCCTCATGGGGCATCGTTTTTTTTGAGCAGCGGCTGGATGCAGGACCAAAGGACGGATTCTTTGGTGGAGCGGCGCGACATCTCACTCATTGATGGCGGCGGGTCTCGGCGGCATGGCGCTGTGGTGACTCTGCGTCCGATGCGCGGAGATGGACTCGCGCAGGAGGGTGACGCAGTCTGGCGTTGTGGTGGCGTCGACGGCAGCTAGACCGGGCAAGGTAGATGCATCAGTATAGCTCTGAAGATGGATTGGTGGCAGGTGGCTGCGGCGGCCTCAGACCCGGCAGGCGTCCTGGTTGAGGAGTGCGCCGGACTGGTAGGTGACCCATACCCGGCAGGCGTCCTGGATGGGACCTCAGGTCTTAGATGTTAGGTTTGGCTGCGAGGTCTGTTTGGTACTAGGCCCAGACTATCAGCATCCCTTCATCACTTGGATAGGAGTAGCGACACTTTTGTTGCCTAGACGGTGGCTTCAGTCTTACTGTTGTATGACTTTGTAAGGTCTTGTGTGAATAATTAATAAAGTGGCTGCATGCATTGTCCAGATGCAGAGGCCGGGGGTCCTCCTCCATTTCTAAAAAAAATCAACCAAGCCAAATACACTCAAGACATGCTAAAGAGATTCAAGCTAAGTGATGTCAAGCCGGCTTCCACTCCAATGCCCACCAAGTGCCAACTTGATATTGATCCCAATGGTAAAGCGGTGGATCAAAAGGTATATCGCTCCATGATTGGCTCCTTGCTTTACCTTTGTGCATCTAGACCGGATATCATGTTGAGTGTGGGAATTTGTGCACGGTTTCAAGCCGCACCTAAGGAAAGCCACTTTGTGGCGGTCAAGCGAATCTTTCAATATTTGGCTCATACCCCAAACTTTGGCTTATGGTACCCAAGAGGAGCAAACTTCAAGCTTGTAGGTTATTCGGACTCGGATTGGACGGGAGACAAAGTGGATAGGAAGTCCACTTCTGGAGGGTGCCAATTCCTTGGTTGCTCTTTGGTAAGTTGGTCTTCTAAGAAGCAAAGTTGTGTGTCTCTCTCGTCCACCGAAGCGGAGTATGTGGCGGCCGGTAGTTGTTGTGCACAACTTCTTTGGATGAGGCAAACTTTAAAGGATTATGGTGTCATTTGTGACAAAGTGCCTCTTTGGTGTGACAATGAAAGTGCCATCAAGATTTCTCTCAACCCGGTTCAACACTTCAAGACGAAGCATATTGAGATTCGGTATCACTTCATCCAGGATCACATTAGGCGAGGGGAGATCGAGCTCAACTATGTCAACACTCATGATAACCTTGCCGATATTTTCACGAAGCCCTTGGATGAAGCAAGATTTCGCGAGTTAAGGCATGAGCTAAATATCATTGATTCGAGCAATGTGACCTGAACCCTTTCACACCCCACTATACTCAACTTGTTGTCTTGTTTAGGTGTAGGCATGTACATAGGGGGAGTGTTGTTCTCTCAATGAACTCTTCCTCCCCCATTATGCATAAATTGATCAAGTCTTTCACATTAGCCATTTTTGATGGTACTTGTGCTTCAACGACGAGTTTTGGTCATGGGCCCAAGGTTAAAATCTTCGCGGCGCCATACCTCTTGACTCAAACATAGGTGGCCTCGGCCACCGCCCTCTCTTGAAGAGGTGTGTGTGTTTCCTGTCCTCTTGCTGGTGTTCTCGTTGCCGAGTCTTAGTTTTCTCTTCTTGCCGTTTGTTTTCCTTTCTTTTTGAGCCGAGCCATTTGGTGTCTAGTCGTTGAGTCTTGCTGGGCGGTACTGCCGCTGGTGGTGCGCGGTACTACCGCTTATGTTGACAAGCGGTACTACCGCCTACCCGAGCGGTACTACTGTTGAGGGGCGGGACCAGGGGGTTATGTTGGGGCAGGGGGAGGTTTCGTCTCCCCCATACCCATTCACACCGCCCCCTCGTTCCTCTTCGTCTCTCCAGCATCGACTCGCTGCGGGAGGGCTCCGGCGGGCCACCGTCTCCGGGCCGTCCCTCTCCATTTCCTTTGGTGGAGTCGATCCCCACCCGTCCTCTTGCCATGGATGCCGGTATTGCCCACGTTCCTCCTCTCTTTTTGTCTAGATTTCAGATCTAGTGTCTTAGGGGCAATAGTGGTTGCATCTCTCGATTTTTGGATAAATCTAGGCTTGAGTAGGTTGGAGAAAGCGACTAGACTGTTTGGATTGATTTTTGGTAGGAGTATTTTTGAATTTGGCAGTCCGATAGCACTGGATTTGACCACGGCAGTAGGGAACCGCCGTTTCCCCGTCTTGAGCGGTACTACCACTCCCAGTGGAGCAGTACTACCGCTAGGGTGGTACCGCCGCTTATGGATCACGGTACTACCGCTGTTTGCCCAATTCCATCCTATTCCTGCCATTTTTTGATCTCTTTTGCTGTGTTTGGTGGCTTATGCTCGTTCTTTCTGGTTGTTTCGTGTGTCCGTGTGTTTGGTTCCAGGTGATGGTCCTTCTGAGCAGCATGCACGCCGTGTCAACCCCGGGCGTGCAACTTCCAAGCGCTACCGCACCTCTGAGACAACGGCGGCCTCATCAAGTGTTCCGCCTCCTCCTCAAATGAAGAAGATGAGTGCGTCCAAGCCCAAGCCAAGGACCAAGTCTGTGACAGAGATGTCTGCCAAGGAATTCTGGGAGAAGCATCGGCGCAACCCTTATGAGGTCGATCATGTAACGCCCACGATGCGGCTATATCTCCCACGTGTCGAGGCACGACTTAGAGGCATAACCGCATAGTGGTTTTGTCGCAAGAAGGGTCATCTTCACACAATCCCATGTAATGAACAAGAAAGGGATAAAGAGTTGGCTTACAATCGCTACTTCACACAATACATGAATATAAATCATACATCATCCAAAATACAAACATAGACCGACTACGGTCAAGATCCAGATGAAAATAAGACAACCCCAAATGCTAGGTACGTCTCTCCAATGAAAGGCACTCGTCGCTTCGGTATCAAAGGGAAGCTTGCCCCTAGATACGTGGGTCCTTTCAAGATCATTGGCAAAAGAGGCGACATTGCCTATCAACTTGAGCTTCCTTCCAACTTCGCGAACGTGCACGATGTGTTCCACGTGCCACAGCTCCGCAAGTGCTTCAAGACGCCTGAGCGCACTATCAACTTCGAAGATATTGACCTCCAAGAAGATTTGTCTTATCATGAGCACCCCGTTGCTATTCTTGAAGAAACTGAGCGCAAGACTCGCAACAAGTCAATCAAATTCCTGAAAGTGAAGTGGTCGCACCATTCCGACCGGGAAGCCACCTGGGAACGCGAGGACCATCTCCGTTCTGAATATCCGGAGTTCTTTCAGTCCTAGATCTCGGGACGAGATCCTCTCGTAGTGGTGGAGTGTTGTAACACCCCGCATGTGACTTGCCATATTTGTAACTCCGACTCTTGCCATTTGCGGCTATGTGTTATGATATTCCCTCCATGGTCGGGTTTTGTCTTTCGTTTTGCTTTTTGTTCATGTCATGCATTTCATATCATGTCATCATGTGCATTGCATTTGCATACGTGTTCGTCTCATGCATCCGAGCATTTTCCCCGTTGTCCGTTTTGCAATCCGGCGCTCCTATCTCCTCCGGTGCACCCCTTTTGTTTTCTTTCGTGAGCGGGTGTCAAAAATTCTCGAAATGGACCGAGGCTTGTCAAGTTGCCTTATTATACCACCCGGAGACCACCGGTCAAGTTTTGTTTCATTTGGAGGTCGTTTGGTACTCCAACGGTTAACCGGGCATCCGCAAAGTCCATTTATGTGTTGCAGCAAACCCCCCCTCAAAAGCTAGCCCAAAACCCACCAAACTCTCTTCCATGCTCTAGGTCGTTCGATCACGATCGTGTGGGCGAAAACCGCACCTCATTTGGAGCCTCCTAGCTCACTCTAGCTATAAAAGAGCATCCCCTCCCGAAAACGAAACGCAGACGAACCCTAGAAATTCCCTCGCGCCGCGCCGGACGCGTCCGCTCCGGCCGGACAAAGCTGCCGCCGCCGCCCGCGACCAATCAGTGGCCGCCACGTGGCAGCCCGGGCGCCCGCCGCCGCCCGTACCGCGCCGGCCCGCCGGGCCCGTGGCCGGCCCCCTCGGCCCGCTCCTTCCTGTACCACGCGCGCCTCCCGCCGGCCGGCGTCCGCCGCCTCCTCGCCGCCGCGGCACAGCGCCACCGCCGCCCGGCCTGGACCTCGCCGCCCGACGCCTCCCCGCCGGCGCCGCGCTGCCGCCCGCTGGCGACCGGCCTCCTCTCCGCCGACCGGCCTCCCTCCGGCCGCCGTGCCCCCTCGCCGGCCCTCCCCTCCGGTTTCCCTCACCGTCGCCTCCGCCTCCCCGCACTCCGGTGGCCGAGCCGGCGAGCTCTCGAGCAGGCCTCGATCCAGATCTGTACTGTAGCAGGTTGACCTGAGCCCCCTCAAATTTCCTAAGTCTTTGTATTTTCTCAGCAAGTGCACTTGTTCATCGTTGCATAACTTCTTGCATGTAGCTCCGTTTCGCGCGTGTAATATGTCAAATTGTTTGTCTTGTGATGCTCTATATTTTGTTCAATTGCACCATGTTCATTAGAGGTCGTCTTGATGCCCAAATCTCTTTTGCAAGAGGGCTAGTTGCTGTTATCTGCTGGTTCTTTACAGAACTTGGAGATTTGTCATTTTTGTATCATTTAATCTGTGCATCTTATGGGCATGAGCTCTACATGTGTTTTGTAGTATGCCATGCCACCTTTCCAAGGGTGTTTTCCATGTATTTTTGTGATCTCTGTGGTGACTAGCACAAGCATGCAAAGTAGGCTCCGTAATGTTTCTGATTTCAGAGACAGTGATTTCTCCAAGTCCTTGTCTGCTGTTATTTTGTTGCCATGTAAACTTGATGCTACAGAGAGATCCATGCATATTTTGGAGATGTTCAGTAAGTATATTTTGTATCTATAGTTGTAATTGATCCATTCCTGCCCTTATTTGTAATTATGGAGTACCATAGCATGACTGCATCTTGCTCTACTTTTGCTATAAAATATTTCTGGAAGATTGTTAACATGATATGCAATTTTGCCAAGCTTATTTTAGTTGATCCATACATTCTATGCTCTTGTTCTTGCCATGGATAGCTTCATAAACATGCCATCTTGCTGTAGGTATGCTTTTTTTGTCATGAATTGCTCTGTAGTGAGTGCATCAAGCTCACAAAGAGACCTTCATATTATTATTTCTGCCATGCTCTGTTTTCTGCTAAGTCTGGAACCTGGTAACGAAACTTGCTATGTTTACATGCTTGCCATCATATCTTCTGATCCTTTTTGGCTTATGGTCAGTAAGGAACTTTTGTTATATGCTTTTAGTAGAATACTGTGATGCCTTGTTTTGCTATGTTAAGTTCCTGTAGCATGTTGATTTCGTGCTCTGAACATTGCTACCTGATGCTGTTTTCTGCATGTCCAGTAATTTCACCAAGTCTGTAAACCTGTTATCTTTTGCACTTTTGCCATGCTTGTTTGAGCTTGATATGTTGTGATCTAGCCGTAGCTCAGTGTTCATCTTTTGTCAATCATCTCCTGTATATTACTTCCATATGCTTTGTTGCTATGTTGGAGTGCTGTAGCATTGTTACTTGTTGCATTTTAAGTGCTATCATGCTGTTAATCGCAGATTCGTGTCATTCTTATTTTGCCCGCCATTTGTAAACCGTACATCCGTTTCCGGTGATCTTTATATCGATTTCGACCGAAATCATCTCATATTTCCAGTGGCATGCTTGGTTTGCCAAGTTACTGCCTTGTTCATCATTTTCCTCCCGGAGCACGCATACGCATCGCTTATCATATCTCGCATATCATACATGTTTTGCATCATGTTGCTTGTGCATTTCTCGTGATTGATTGTGGTTCCGTTGCTTGTGTTCTTGTCTTGGGTAGAGCCGGGAGACGAGTTCGTGAACGAGGAACCTGTTGAGTACGCTTACGAGGATCAAGCTTTCGACAACTCTGAGAACCTTGTAGGCAAGATGACCACCCCTCGAAATCACTTCTATCTTTGCTTTGCTAGTTGTTCGCTCTATTGCCATGCCGCGCTACCTATCACTTGCTATATCATGCCTCCCATATTGCCATGTCAGTCTCTAACCATCCTTTCCTAGCAAACCGTTGTTTGGCTATGTTACCGCTTTTGCTCAGCCCTTCTTATAGCGTTGCTAGTTGCAGGTGAAGTTGAAGTTTGTTCCATGTTGGAACATGGATATGTTGGGATATCACAATATCTCTTATTTAATTAATGCATCTATATATTTGGTAAAGGGTGGAAGGCTCGGCCTTATGCCTGGTGTTCTGTTCCACTCTTGCCGCCCTAGTTTCTGTCTTACCGGTATTATGTTCCTTGAGTTTGCGTTCCTTACGCGGTTGGGTGATTTATGGGACCCCCTTGACAGTTCGCCTTGAATAAAACTCTTCCAGCAAGGCCCAACCTTGGTTTTACCATTTGCCACCTAAGACTTTTCCCCCGGGTTTTCGCGAGCCCGAGGGTCATCTTTATTTTAAACCCCCGGACCAGTGCTCCTTCGAGTGTTGGCCCAAACTGGGCGATGTCCGGCGCCCCCTGGGCAACCAGGGTCTATGCCAACCCGACGTCTTGCCCATCCGGTGTGCCCTGAGAACGAGATATGTGCAGCTCCTATCGGGATTTGTCGGCACATTCGGGTGGCTTTGCTGGTCTTGTTTTACCATTGTCGAAATGTCTTGTAAACCGGGATTCCGAGACTAATCGGGTCTTTCCAGGAGAAGGTTTATCCTTCGTTGACCGTGAGAGCTTATGATGGGCTAAGTTGGGACACCCTGCAGGGTATTATCTTTCGAAAGCCGTGCCCGCGGTTATGAGGCAGATGGGAATTTGTTAATGTCCGGTTGTAGAGAACTTGTCACTTGACCCAATTAAAATACATCAACTGCGTGTGTAGCCGTGATGGTCTCTTCTCGGCGGAGTCCGGGAAGTGAACACGGTCTGAGTTATGTATGACGTAAGTAGGAGTTCAGGATCACTTCTTGGTCATTGCTAGATGACGACCGTTCCGTTGCTTCTCTTCTCGCTCTCTTTTGCGTATGTTAGCCAGCATATATGCTTATTGCCGCTGCAGCTCCACCTCATTACACCATCCTTTCCTATAAGCTTAAATAGTCTTGATCTCGCGGGTGTGAGATTGCTGAGTCCTCGTGACTCACAGAGTCTACCAAAACAGTTGCAGGTGCCGACGATGCCAGTGCAGATGATGGGGTCGATCTCAAGTGGGAGTTCGACGAGGAACGTGGTCGTTACTATGTGTCTTTTCCTGATGATCAGTAGTGGAGCCCAGTTGGGACGATCGGGGATCTAGCATTTGGGGTTGTCTTATTTTCATCTGGATCTTGACCGTAGTCGGTCTATGTTTGTATTTTGGATGATGTATGATTTATATTCATGTATTGTGTGAAGTGGCGATTGTAAGCCAACTCTTTATCCCATTCTTGTTCATTACATGGGATTGTGTGAAGATGACCCTTCTTGCGACAAAACCACTATGCGGTTATGCCTCTAAATCGTGCCTCGACACGTGGGAGATATAGCCGCATCGTGGGCGTTACAGATCAAGAACCCGCCTTGGTCAACCGCCCGTTCTGGAACCGTTTTCAGTATGCCATCTACTTTGATGTGATCAAATCCAAGAAGAATCTTTTTGTTGCTGTTCGCTCCATCGACGTCGACTTTATGGAGAAGGATCCTGTCTACTTTGGGGAGGCTCTTCAGATGTGCACTCAGTTGAACATCCTCAGGATCATGCAGTTCAACAAGGACTTTGATGCAGAGTTGGTGGCTCAGTTTTATGCCACCGTCCACCTTGGCACAGATGAGGACAGGACTCTGACTTGGATGACAAATGGCAGGCTGCTCTCTGTCAAGTGGAAGGCCTTCATGGAGCTTCTTCAAGTTGAGGATCAAGGTCTTGAGAACCCAGTTGGCTTCCGCCCTCACCGCAATGCAACTTCCACTCACAAGAAATCTCTCTGGCCATACTGTACCTTGAAGATTCACCCAGTGACTCAGAAGGAGACCTATGAGCTGCCTGCATTTCTAGACATTATCCATCGCATCTTCAGGGAGACTCTCTTCCCTCACATTGGCAACTTGGATATGGTACACTCTTTCCTTGTGGACATGCTTCTTTTCTGTCAGCATGAGAAGGAAGAAAACACTGGAGAATCCTTGGATATCTCTCATGTCATGTGGTCTGAGTTGGTTACCGCCATCTCTGAGCGTAAATGCCCTATCTATGGACCGTTTATCATGTTGCTCATTGAGAAGGCCTGGGAGCGTGTTTATCCTAAGGTAGTGTTGGAGACTGGGGATCTAGTTTCTCATGAGATCAAGCGTCTGAGGAAGAAGGAGAACTGGGGCACCGCTGCTCCGAGTTCTGGCATTCCGCCTGGAGCTGCTGACATGGAGACCGGCTGATGCTGATGATGCCGATGACTATGAGCCTTCTGGAGCAGAGCCCTCTTGGGCAAAGAAGCTCAAGCGCAAGATGAAGAAACTCTTCTGCATGGAGTCTCATGGTCAGTACATGACTCATGTGGCTGAGAAGCAGGCCAGGGGTCGTCACAAGGAGCTCATGCGTCAGTTGGGTGCGACCGTTGCCAGCGGTTTTGAGGGCCAGATCACTCAGGAGGAGGAGTGGATTCAGCTGCATTGTCCGTGGACCGATTCAGACACCGAGCAGTTTCCGACTAAGGATGGCAGTGCAGATGTCCCCGCCAGGATGTGATGAGAGAGCCCCTCAGTTTGCTATCACCATGAGCCTTAGCAGCGCTCTTTGCCTTTTTGATGTCTCGATGCCAAAGGGGGAGAGAGCTTAGGGATTTGTCGTTTTCGAGTTGCGAGCGTGTGTTGTCGAGTTGCGAGCGTGTGTTTGTGTGGCGTGTTTGCCTTGCCTGTCTTTCTCGCAAACTCTTTTCTAGTGTTGAACCTTGCTTGCTTCAGTTTGGTTTGTGCTCGTGAGACTTATCTATCATATGGTGTAAGACATATGCACTCTATCGCATCTTATTGAGCTTATGTTATCTTGTGCTATTTATATTGTCTCATATTTACTATCTTGCTTAGTGTTAGCCTTATTGTTGCAAGATATGCATGGTCTATAAAATATAGGGGGAGTGTTGATCCTAGTATGTCTGCCGTGCAGTCCAAAGCACCTATCTAGATAGCACACATCTAGGGGGAGCCCGTCTATATTTTAGAGATGTGGGGTTTGCCTATGTCCTATATTTTTTTCCTTTGTGCAAATCCCGTATTGTCATCAATCCACCAAAAAGGGGGAGATTGTAAGGGCATATTTATCCCTAAGGTGTTTTGCTGATTGATGACAATGATTTTGCAGACTAATCGTGTGCCTTGAGTATTTCAGATGTTTCATCACTAGGCACAAGACGGTTTTTGTGCCCCTCGAAGACTATTGAAGACGGCGTTTGTCTACGTTTCTTTTCGGTGGATTTGAGTCATAGGAAAGCCGTACTATTAAGAGGGGGTCCGCATTGGTTTGGCTAGGGTGGAATCAACACGTACACATCCCTTTCTGTACCCTCTGAGCTTTTCCATTTCATTGAAGGCCCCCTTGTTGCCTTCTCCCTGAGGTCTGGTCCAAGCGGTAGTACCGCGAACCCCAGCGGTAGTACCGCTTGAGAGCTACAAGCGGCAGTACCGCTCCTCAGCGGTAGTACCACTGGGAGCCCTCAGCCGTAGTACCGTTGCGGCTCCGTGCTCCTTCCGCCTCGACTCGAGGGTTCTCCTTTCGTGTCTGGTTTTGCGGCACTAGCTGCGACAGTAGGGGTGGTAGTACCGCTCATGGGCGATAGTACCGTTCTTACCACCGCGGTGGTACCGCCCTTGGTCCAGGTCCTGCTCTGCTTCTCGCTCCCATCATACTGCGCGGCAGTACCACGAGGTGGAACGGTAGTGCCGCTGGCCCAACGGTAGTACCGCCACCCCAGCGGTAGTACCGCCCTGTGCGGGGCTGAGCGAGGATAACGGTTGGTTTGTCCTCCCCCCTAATATAAGGAGGTCTTCTTCTCCAAGTTGACCTACCTCTTTTCCCCCAAGCTCCATTGTTGCTCCAAAGCTCATTTTCGCCCGATCTCTCTCCCTACCCAATCAAATTTGTTGATTTTGTAGGGATTGGTTGAGAAGGCCGTGATTCCCTCCACTCATCCCTTGCGGATCTTGTTACTCTTGGGTGTTTGAGCACCCTAGACAGTTGAGGTCACCTCGGAGCCATATTCCATTGTGGTGAAGCTCCGTGGTTTCGTTGGGAGCCTCCAATTCAGTTGTGGAGAGAGCCCCAACCTTGTTTGTAAAGGTCCGGTCGCCGCCTTCAAGGGCACCAATAGTGGAATCACGGCATCTCGCATTGTGTGAGGGCGTGAGGAGAATACGGTGGCCCTAGTGGCTTCTTGGGGAGCATTGTGCCTCCACACCGCTCCAACGGAGACGTACTTCCCCTCAAAAGGAAGGAACTTCGGTAACACATCCTCGTCTTCACCGGCTCCACTCTTGGTTATCTCGTGCTTTTACTTGTGCAAGCTTATTTGTGTCATATCCTTTGCTTGATTGTGTGCTTGTTGTTGTTGCATCATATAGGTTGTTCACCTAGTTGCATATCTAGACAACCTACTTTGATGCAAAGTTTAATTTGGTAAAGAAAGCTAAAAATTGTTAGTTGCCTATTCACTGATACGTCCATTTTGCATCATGCTTTTATATCGATATTTATTGCATTATGGGCGGTTATTACACATTATTTCACAATACTTATACCTATTCTCTCTTATTTTACAAGGTTTACATGAAGAGGGAGAATGCCGACAGTTGGAATTCTGGGCTGGAAAAGGAGCAAATATTATAGACCTATTCTGCACAATTCCAAAAGTCCTGAAACTCCACGGAAGTTATTTTTGGAAATAATAAAAAATACTGAGCGAAGAAAATACCAGAGAGGACCCACACCCTGGGCACGAGGGTGGGGGGGCGCCCTACCCCCTGGGCACGCCCCCTGCCTCGTGGGCCCCCTGGTGGCCCTCCGGTGCCCATCTTTTGCTATATGAAGTCTTTCGTCCGAAGAAAAATCATAAGCAAGATTTCGGGACGAGACTCCGCCGCCACGAGGCGGAACCTTGATGGAACCAATCTAGGGCTCTAGCGGAGCTGTTCTGCCGGGGACACTTCCCTTCGGGAGGGGGAAATCATCGTCATCGTCATCACCAACGCTCCTCTCATCGGGAGGGGGCCAATCTCCATCAACATCTTCACCAGCACCATCTCCTCTCAAACCCTAGTTCATCTCTTGTATCCAATTCTTGTCTCTAAGTCTGAGATTGGTACTTGTAGGTTGCTAGTAGTGCTGATTACTCCTTGTAGTTGATGCTAGTTGGTTTATTTGGTAGAAGATCATATGTTCAGATCCTATATGCATATTAATACTCCTCTTATTATGAACATGAATATGCTTTGTGAGTAGTTACGTTTGTTCCTGAGGACATGGGAGAATTCTTGCTATTAGTAGTCATGTGAATTTGGTATTCGTTCGATATTTTGATGAGATGTATGTTGTCTCTCCTCTAGTGGTGTCATGTGAACGTCGACTACATGACACTTCGCCATTATTTGGGCCTAGAGGAAGGAATTGGGAAGTAATAAGTAGATGATGGGTTGCTAGAGTGACAGAAGCTTAAACCCTAGTTTATGCGTTGCTTCGTAAGGGGCTGATTTGGATCCATATGTTTCATGCTATGGTTAGGTTTACCTTAATACTTCTTTTGTAGTTGCAGATGCTTGCAATAGGAGTTAATCATAAGTGGGATGCTTGTCCAAGTAAGGACAGCACCCAAGCACCAGTCCACCCACATATCAAATTATCAAAGTACCGAACGCGAATCATATGAACGTGATGAAAACTAGCTTAACGATAATTCCCATGTGTCCTCGGGAGCGCTTTCCTCTATATAAGAAATTGTCCAGGCTTGTCCTTTGCTAAAAAAAGGATTGGGCCACCTTGCTGCACTTTATTTACTTTTGTTACTTGTTGCTCGTTACAAATTATCTTATGAGAAAACTATCTGTCACCTATAATTTCAGTGCTTGCAGAGAATACCTTGCTGAAAACCGCTTATCATTTCCTTCTGCTCCTCGTTGGGTTCGACACTCTTATTTATCGAAAGGACTACGATAGATCCCCTATACTTGTGGGTCATCAAGACTCTTTTCTGGTGCCGTTGCCGGGGAGTGAAGCGCCTTTGGTAGGTGGAATTTGGTAAGGAAAAATTTATATAGTGTGCTGAAATTTACTGTCACTTGTTACTATGGAAAGTAATCCTCTGAGGGGCTTGTTCAGGGTATCTTCACCCCGACCAGTAGAGCAAAGTGTTGCTCCTCAACCTACTGAACCTACTGAAAATGAAAATGTCTACTTTGAAATTCCTTCGTGTATGATAGAGAAACTGCTAGCTAATCCTTTTGCAGGAGATGGAACATTGCATCCCGATTTACACTTAATCTATGTGGATGAAGTTTGTGGATTATTTAAGCTTGCAGGTATGCCCGATGATGTTATCAAGAAGAAGGTCTTCCCTTTATCTTTGAAGGGAGATGCATTGACATGGTACAGGCTATGTGATGATATGGGATCATGGGACTATAAGCGATTGAAATTGGAATTTCATCAGAAGTTTTATCCTATGCATCTTGTTCATCGTGATCGTAATTATATATATAATTTTTGGCCTCGCGAAGGAGAAAGCATCGCTCAAGCTTGGGGGAGGCTTAAGTCAATGTTATATTCATGCCCCAATCACGAGCTCTCAAGAGAAATGATTCTTCAAAAATTTTATGCTCGGCTTTCTGACAACAATCGCTCCATGCTCGATACTTCTTGTACTGGTTCCTTTATGATGAAGACTATTGAATTCAAATGGAATTTAGTGGAAAGAATTAAAAGCAACCATGAAGATTGTGATCTCGATGAAGGTAAGGACTCAGGTATAACACCTAAATTTGATTGTGTTAAATCTTTTATGGATACCGATGTTTTCCGTAAATTTAGCACTAAATATGGACTTGACTCTGAGATAGTAGCTTCTTTCTGTGAATCCTTTGCTACTCATGTTGATCTCCCTAAGGAGAAGTGGTTTAAATATCATCCTCTCATAGAAGTAAAAGTAGTTGCACCTATTAAAGTTGAAGAAAAGACTATTACTTATAATGATCCTATTGTTCCTACTGCTTATGTTGAGAAATCACCTTTCCCTCTTAGAATAAAGGATCATGCTAGAGCTTCAACTGTGGTTCGTAAAAGCAATATTATAACTTATACACCTCCTGAGTAAGTTAAGATTGAACCTAATATTGCTATTGTTAAGGATCTCTTGGCTGATAATATTGATGGGCATGTTATTTATTTCTGTGAAGAAACTGCTAGAATTGCTAAACCTGGTGCTAAAGATAAACATAGACCTGTTGTAGGCATGCCTGTTATTTCTGCTAAAATAGGAGATCATTGTTATCATGGCTTATGTGATATGGGTGCTAGTGCTAGTGCAATACCTATTTCTTTATATCAAGAAATTATGCATGATATTGCACCTGCTGAGTTAGAAGGTATTGATGTCACAATTAAACTTGCCAATAGAGATACTATTTCACCAATTGGGATGGTTAGAGTGTTGAAGTCTTGTGTGGGAAAACTAAATATCCTACTGATTTTCTTGTTCTTGGTTCCCCACAAGATAGCTTTTGTCCCATTATATTTGGTAGACCCTTCTTGAACACAGTCAATGCTAAGATAGACTGCAAAAAGGATGTTGTTACTATTGGTTTGGGTGATATGTCTCATGAGTTTAATTTTTCTAAATTTCGTAGACAAAACCGTGAAGAGGAATTGCCTAGTAAGGATGAAATTATTGGTCTTGCTTCTATTGTCGTGCCTCCTAGTGATCCTTTAGAACAATATTTGCTAGACCATGAAAATGATATGTTTATGAATGAAAGAAGGGAAATAGATGAAGTATTCTTTAAATAGGGACCTATTCTGAAACACAATTTGCCTGTTGAAATCCTAGGGGATCCTCCTCCACCCAAGGGCGATCCCGTGTTTGAGCTTAAACCATTGCCTGATACTCTTAAATATGCTTATCTTGATGAAAAGAAGATATATCCTGTTATTATTAGTGCTAACCTTTCAGAGAAGGAGGAAGAAAAATTATTGAAAACTCCGAAGAAGCACCGTGCTGCTATTGGATATACTCTTGATGATCCAAAGGGCATTAGTCCCACTCTATGTCAACACAATAAATCTGGAGAAAGATGCCAAACCAGTTATTGATCATCAATGATGATTAAATCCTAAGATGAAAGAAGTGGTAAGAAAGGAAATATTAAAGCTCCTTGACGCAGGTATAATTTATCCCGTTGTTGATAGTCAGTGGGTAAGTCCTGTCCATTGTGTCCCTAAGAAGGGAGGTATTACTGTCGTTCCTAATGATAAAGATGAATTGATTCCGCAAAGAATTATTACAGGTTATAGGATGGTAATTGATTTCCGCAAATTAAATAAAGCAACTAAAAAAGATCATTACCCCTTGCCATTCATTGATCAAATGCTAGAAAGACTATCCAAACACACACATTTTTGCTTTCTAGATGGTTACTCTGGTTTCTCTCAAATACCTGTGTCAGCTGATGATCAAGCTAAGACCACTTTTACTTGCCCTTTCGGTACTTTTGCTTATAGACGTTTGCCTTTTGGTTTATGTAATGCACCTGCTACCTTTCAAAGATGGATGATGGCTATATTCTCTGATTTTTGTGAAAAGATTTGTGAGGTTTTCATGGATGATTTCTCCGTCTATGGATCCTCTTTTGATGATTGCTTGTCCTGAATTGGGAGAAGTGCCACTTCATGGTTAATGAAGGTATTGTCTTGGGGCACAAAATTTCTGAAAAAGGCATTGAAGTTGATAAAGCCAAGGTTGATGCTATTGAAAAGATGCCATGTCCCAAGGACATCAAAGGTATAAGAAGTTTTCTTGGTCATGCCGGTTTTTATAAGAGGTTGTAACACCCTCAGTGTCATGCTACGGTAACCCACTGTGATTAGGCTAATCATTCTTCCAAACAGTGCTTAATCACCTTTGGTTCAAATCTCATTTGAAATTCCACTTCGGAATCAAATTCAATTTGCAAGTGCAAAATGAAGTTGATCAAAACTTGTTGGAAAAATGTTCACCTTTTAGCAAATAATCTAAAACTATTTACTGTTAAGGAACACAACATCATCATCATTTCTAAATGGGCCTAATGCATATTAACAGAGCAAAAATAGCCTTTAAAATGCCCTTTTCATTATTGAATAAATTCAAATGAAGTCCAAAAATGCCCAAACTTTTTGTGGCAGTGCTGGATATTGCAAAGTAATTATGTGACCAAGTTTCACATTTTTGCAAAATCATATGGAAGCTTAAAATATTACTAAACCCCCTTTCTATAAAAAAAAGGAAAATAGAAAAGGCCACTGTGCACAGGCCTAAGTGCACAGTGCCTAGAGCTCAGCCCACCACGGCCTCCTCCTTCTCCCCCGTTCTCTGTTCAAGCGACCGAGGCGCGCCCGCCGTCGCCGCCGAACCCACCTCACCGACCACACCGCTATAGGTCGTCGGGGTGGATAAGATCTCCACCGTGGCCTCCCCTCTCGTCATCTTCATCCATTCGCCCCCGCGTGCCTCTCCCTCTCTCGTTCCCCACCTCACCCGAAACGCTCGCCGCCGTCGCCGCTCGATTCCGTGGCCACCGTGCCTCCCGCGCCTCGATCTGGAGCTCACCGTCTTCCTCGTCATCATCTACGTCGCCTACGCCATCGGGACCGAGCCGAGCGCCTCTACTCCGACCGGAACGAGCTCGTCTTCAACCATCGGATCGCCGGCGTTCGTCGCCGATTCCGGCTACCTCGCGCCCTCCCCGAGCTCACTGCCACTCCCTACGGCTCCGCTGTGAGCTCCCGCTTCTCCTCCCCCTCTCCGTTAGCTCGCCCATGTTTCGTAGCCGCCGATGCCACCGACGACCGAACACTCCGCCACTCACACTTGTCGCTGGCGTAGCCACGGTGACCTTTGGTTCACGTGCATGCCACCATCGCACTCACCGCACCGCGGAGGCCTCGTCTAGCCGCTTGGTTTGCCCGCAAATGCTCCCAGCCCCGATCCCGATGACGACCGAAGTCCGGCGTCCGCCTCGCCACTCGCCGTCGACGTTCCCGACCACCGCAGCCTCTGCCACCACCCCAGATTGCCTCGCCGTCGTCTTCTCATTCGAACGACTCCAGCCGCGTCCGATTTGAGCCACCGTAGCGCAAATCCGGCGGCATCCCGTTCGCGCCGCCGTGCGTTTTGGTCGCCGGCGTTGCTCCGGCCGCCGTGCTGACCTGGCGCCAACGTGGCCCTATGGGGGCCACCCCACTGAGGCTGCCAGGGGGCCCCGGTGCCCAGTTGACCACGTTGACTCTGGTCAACGCAGTTACTGTGCACTGACATGTGGGCCCCGTCTGTTAATTAGGCTAACTAAACGTTTTCATAAATAAAATTAACTTGTTAGACTAATTAGTCACTGACATGTGGGGCCCAACTGCTAATTAACCCCCCTGTTCAATTAAAATAACCCACTGCTAGCCCTCTGTCTATGACATGCGGGACCCACTGGCCAGTTTGACGAGTCAGCGGGTCTGTTGACCTGCTGATGTCATGTTGACACTCTGCTGACATCATAATTCCTTTTCTGTTAATATTAATAATTCCAGAAAATACTTTATTCTTTAAAAAATCATAGAAAATAAACCGTAACTCGGATGGAAATGTTTTCTACATGAAAGTTGCTCAGAAAAATCCAAGGAATCCGAATACGCGGTCCGTTCATCTGTCACATGCCCCTAGCATGCTGAAATTGGAACTTCCCCCTCTTTTCGTTTGTCCGGAATCCACCTAACGTCGGGAATTCATCCTCGGATGTTTATCCCCTTCGTCTGCAACGTGTAGTACTACATTAGGTCGACCCTAGTTCTGCTTATCGTCATGTCATGCTTAGCGTTGCATCTGTTTGCTTATATTTACTGTTTCTTCCCCCTATTCTCTCCGATAGACCCCGAGGCCAATGATGCCCCGGTGATTGACTACATCGACGACGACCCCCTCCTTGCCGGAGCAATTAGGCAAGCCCCCCCCTTTGATCATCCCGATATCGCCCATTCCATTCTCTCATGCTTGCATTAGATTTTGCTACTGTTATTGTTTGCTTCTATTCTGATGCATAGCCTGCTTTTGTAACCTGCTCATTGTACCCTACCTGCTTATCCTAAACTGCTTAGTATAGGTTGGTTAGTGATCCATCAGTGACCCCCACCTTGTCCTTGTTGCCCCTGCTTCATCATTGAAGACCCGATCAACGGGATCGAAGACCAGGCCCCGACACCGCCATCACTTTCCCCTTAGTTGCTCGACACTATTGGGTTACTATCGAGTGCCGAGGGTGAGACCTCTACAACACTTCTGATGTTAACCCTGTAGTGTAGCTATTCGGTCGTGGTCATCGAGGGTGATTCCGCCTTAACCACTTTCGATACGACTCTGTCGTGCAACCCCTCAAGTGTGAACCTCGGGGGTGATTCCTCTTACGTTCACCTTGATGATTACATCAAGTGGAATCCATCAAGGGTGATTCCTCAGGTTTTCCTCTTGGTGTTAGACACACGGTTACTATGGTTACTATGACTTTACACTGAACCATGTTACTAAAGACGGGTCGACCCTAAGGGGTACCCACGCGAGCTTAATTGCGAGTGATGTGGAGTCGGGTTGACCTGGAAGGTGCCCGCGAGATAATTATGAGGCGTGGCCGGGCATTCCTAGCCCTTGCCGCAAGTCCTCGAGATGGGGTAACGGGGTCACATCTTTCGTGATTCTCTGCTTGTTACCGCGCATTCCTAATCCACTACGATTTGGATATTTGATACTAGGGGCCTCTGGCCTGATAGCACTAACCATCACGTGGGCATAGTATGGGCGTTCTGCGTCGTATGCATCAGCCGAAGCTTAATAGACGTCATGCGACTGAGCGGCGCGCGCCGGGTTGGACTGGTAAGCTCCCGCCTTTTTTAAGGAGGTAGCTAGGTCTGCTCCCCGGCCGCCCACGCAACGTGCAGGAGTTCCCGGGGCGATGGCCCATGACCCCTGGGGGCATAGGTTTAGTCCGGCGTGCTTGACCTCTCTATTAAGCCTAGGTCGGGTTGCGGCGTATTGTTTGGCCGAGGCCGGGCATGACCCAGGAAAGTGTGTCCGGCCGGAGTTAATCGAGCGTGGTGGGTAAGTTGGTGCACCCCTGCAGGGAAGAAAACATCTATCGATAGCCTGTCCTAGGGAACGGACACTTGGAGTTGTATCCCGATCGATACAACTAGAACTGGATACTTATGATGAGTAATGGATTGTGATGATAACTGGATAGTATGGCTCTGGGATTGCTTTCTCTCAGGGAGTCGAGAAAGGAGTTGCTTTGATCCCCCTTTGCCCCTTTCTTCTTATTTCGGATTGATGCAACTAGATGTCGGAGCCCAGGAGCCAGATGCCACCGCCGATGCCTACTACTACGTGGAGACCGACGACGACCAGGAGTAGTGAGGAGGCTCCCAGGCAGGAGGCCGTGCCTCTTCGATCGTGTTGCTTTTGTGCTAGCCTTCTTAAGGCATCCCTGTTCAACTTATGTCTGTACTCAGATATTGTTGCTTCCGCTGACTTTTGTGTATTCGAGCTTATGTATTCGAGCCCTCGAGGCCCATGGCTTGTAATATAAAGCTTGTATTATTTTTAATTTGTGTCTAGAGTTGTGTTGTGATATCTTCCCGTGAGTCCTGGATCTTGATCGTACACATTTGCGTGTATGATTAGTGTACGATTGAACCAAGGGCGTCACAAGTTGGTATCAGAGCCAACTGTCTGTAGGTAGCCCTCCTTCCAACTCCTTGGCCGAAGTTGAGTTTAGTTAATGAAAAACTTTTACTAACTTGGCTGTGTGGCTTACGGGCCCACGTCGCCATTGGGTGGTATTAGGATCTTTTATTCCTCGTCTATACTCTGGGACTCTGATCTTTCGTCTATTCGGGTTAAACATTTTACTAAGTCTGACATTAGGATCTCGTACCCACTTTCTCCCGGAGAGCCCCTTCAGTCCAGATGATCGCTTGCTGCTTCAGAAGATTTCAAAGATACTCTCCGATGTTTCCCCGAAACCCTTGTGCCCTTCGTTGTTGCAATTCCATATCACCGATAAACCCCTCTGGATAACTACATACACCTGTCGTTCATATTGTCATCCCAAGTTGATCTTGTTATTACAAGATGCCTTGTAATACTTTAAGGTATTTTTCAAGAATCCACTGTGCCTGCTACGTTGCAGCTCCTTTTCTGCCTGAATACATGTACGAATAATTCCTCACAAATATCGAGGATTCGTTCATCCCCAATTGTTTAGGTATTTCACAAAAATCTTTGAAATACCATTCGATCTTCTGAAAATCCTCAGCAGCCTATTGTTGTTGAAATTCTTGTTTGCTTGCATTATGGTTAATTCCATATTTCTAGTAATCTTCGTTGGCATCCTCTGTCACTATTGTTCCGAGTCCCTTGATCCAATATGTCGCGAATGCTCATAATCATTAATCAGATCCTAGCATTCATCCTTCCGGCTCAGACGTCACTCCAAACATGAGCTTGTTCTTGTCAATCAAACCTTGATTGATTGTCGATCTGTATCGATTCAACTCAATTATCTTTTGATCAGAGCCTCTGCTTCAGATCTTCTGATTTGAAAATCGTAAATTCCTTTGTATTCAAGCTTTGAAGTTATCCAGTTATATCTATAACCTGATGCCTTTGCATTCTTTCTTCTTCTGGGTGAGTGTCGATACTCACATCAGATCTTTTATGGACCGCCATATCCTTGGTTGGATTATTATCCGACAATGTCCTCCATATTCAAAACTTTGTGCGCTTTTCCCCTGACACATAATGCCTATGGTAAACATTATCCTCTCTTTTTGTGAACCATGCTCTACTTTCGAGCTGGTGTTAAGTAGTATTGAAGTTCGTGGTATATGTTCCTAAGATGCCCCGATGGGTTGAACCTATGCCTTTTCTAATCTGTGTGAACCCAGGAACTTCTACAGGTCATACTCTACTGGTGTTATGCCAGATAAAATTTCAACACTACAACTTCGTCGAAAGTGAGAAGTGAATGAAAGGTTTTGCATTGGAGAAGTGGGAGTCGACCTTGAACCTTTGTGTTCATGCCCATGGACCTGATGTGGAACTTATCATGGAAGTTTCTTGTGATAATAATAATCCCCTTATTATAAGTTCATCTGGTATCTATGTTTGGTCCTTTGCAACCGTGGTTCTGACCATGATTGTTCCCCTTTAATTCCATTTCTCGGACAAGTTAAAGCACTTGCCTTCTGCAGATCAATGCATCTCCGCAACCTCTAATTTGATCTTCCTTCGAGTATTACCCTCTGGTATCTCGAGGATATCATGTCATTGCACTACATCTTATGAACTTTTGATGGAGTACTACCTTACCCTGTCTTTGTAACTTCATGGGATCTGGGTTGTTTGTCAACCGAGAACACCGATAAGTGAATCGATTCCACACTCCGATTCAATAACTCTAAGTAATTTTCATTGCTTACGAGTTTAATAATCCTTGAAGTCATTCCTAGCCTGATCGGCTATATCATTTCGTGCCAAATTTTAACTGTGCTACCTGGTTCTTCTTCCCCGAGCACAATTTTCGACGATGAGCTAAGCTTACATCGATCTTCCTCATTTTATCATTTCGCCTCGAACAACAAGCTTGAATTTGAGCTTGTGTCGTATCCGTGGTTCCAATAGCCTTTCGCTTCATCCTTCCTATTGCTTGATGGCATCGCTCCTCGATGGCATCTTCATAGAGCCTCTCGACAAATGCGTCGTGATCAGCATCAACATTTTGACTTCTGTTGAGATGACAATTGAATTCATGGCTAGAAATACGACCCTGCCCCTCGATGATTTGAGATATCATCGATGACATCTTGATTTTTCTGCCAACATAGACCTGGTTGTGCTTGGCTATTCCTTATGTTCTGAGATAATCTTGGAATTGTTTCTCAGTATCTCTTGAGATCTTCGAACCCAATCTTTACTTGACACCATATCGTTGCTGCATCGAGCCATGACTGTGGTCTTCCGAATATCAACAAGGACATCGGAAGCATAATACAAAATGTTTCTCGTTCAATTACCCTCACACCGTTGTATGGGTAAACCTCATAAAGTCCTTGCCCCTTTGTCTAAATGGTTTAATACTCGGAGCCCTATCATGCTCTGCCTTTCCTTGGGAAAGTTATACTCTAATACTTGGGTATAAACACCTTTCCTTTCCATAGGTGTGATTATCGTAATAATCACATTTTCCCTTTCCATTGTTTGTTTCACCTTTCTTGTAATCTAACTTGTCTGAGCAGAGATAAATCCCTGCTTAAGTAAGAACCTCGGTGTACAACTCTGTCAGTAGGACCCTGTTACTATTGTTGATGACATCACGGTAGCCGCCGATTGACGAGAACTTTACCTATTGGTCCGCCTCGCCTTGCGAGCGGGACAATGGTTCTCTTCGTCCCTCGCCCTTGGTACCAACGTTGTTGCCAACATAATTGACAGGTTATCCTCTGACCTACCTGGATATCATGACTGTGCAATATGTTAGCGCCTTCCTGCTTTTAACCCACATGGTGGGCCCATAACCCATAGTCCCACAGGATCGAAACCTGACTCTCCTATACACCCCTGTTTCTAAAGTTACTCCTCACGCTTGGCTTCTTATGAAAATCCCGAGACACCTTCTGAGAGATGATTATTCTGGTATCAGATGCAATAATTATTCCCATTGCTCTGAATCCCATTCACCCTCTATTTCGGGCAACAAACGATTGCCTACCCGGTTGAAGCTTCTTATTGCAACTCCTTACCTTGCTCTCGACGTCTTTCTTAAATTTCAACTCGAGAGATGCCTCTATGCCATGTTCACTGAGATAGCCCCCAGGCACCTATCATGTGTTGAGCTCCGTCATTCCCAAGTTTTTCCCCCTTACTCTACCCCTTAAAATCTCGGGACGAGATTTCTTGTAGTGGAGGTGATTTGTAACACCCTCAGTGTCATGCTATGGTAACCCACTGTGATTAAACTAATCATTCTTCCAAACAGTGCTTAATCACCTTTGATTCAAATCTCATTTGAAATTCCACTCTGGAATCAAATTCAATTTGCAAGTGCAAAATGAAGTTGATCAAAACTTGTTGGAAAAATGTTCACCTTTTAGCAAATAATCCAAAACTATTTACTGTTAAGGAACACAACATCATCATCATTTCTAAATGGGCCTAATGCATTTTAACAGAGAAAAAACAGCCTTTAAAATGCCCTTTTCATTATTAAATAAATTCAAATGAAGTCCAAAAATGCCCAAACTTTTTGTGGCAGTGCTGGATATTGCAAAGTAATTATGTGACCAAGTTTCACATTTTTGCAAAATCATATGGAAGCTCAAAATATTGCTAAACCCCCTTTCTATAAAAAAAGGAAAATAGACAAGGCCACTGTGCACAGGCCTAAGTGCACAGTGCCTAGAGCTCAGCCCACCACGGCCTCCTCCTTCTCCCCCGTTCTCTGTTCAAGCGACCGAGGCGCGCCCGCCGTCACCGCCGAACCCACCTCGCCGACCACGCCGCTACAGGCCGTCGGGGTGGATAAGATCTCCACCGTGGCCTCCCCTCTTGTCATCTTCATCCATTCGCCCCTGCGTGCCTCTCCCTCTCTCGTTCCCCACCTCACCCGAAACGCTCGCCGCCGTCGCCGCTCGATTCCGTGGCCACCGTGCCTCCCGCACCTCGATCTGGAGCTCACCGTCTTCCTCGTCATTGTCTACGTTGCCTACGCCATCGGGACCGAGCTGAGCGCCTCTACTCCGACCGGAACGAGCTCGTCTTCAACCATCGGATCGCCGGCGTTCGTCGCCGATTCCGGCTACCTCGCGCCCTCCCCGAGCTCACTCCCACTCCCTACGGCTCCGCTGTGAGCTCCCGCTTCTCCTCCCCCTCTCCGTTAGCTCGCCCACGTTTCGTAGCCGCCGATGCCACCGACGACTGAACACTCCGCCGCTCGCGCTTGTCGCCGGCATAGCCACGGTGACCTTTGGGTCACGTGCGTGCCACCATCGCGCTCACCGCACCGCGTAGGCCTCGTCTAGCCGCTTGGTTTGCCCGCAAATGCACCCAGCCCCGATCCCGATGACAACCGAAGTCCGGCGTCTGCCTCGCCGCTTGCCGTCGACGTTCCCGACCACCGCAGCCTCTGCCACCACCCCAGATCGCCTCGCCGTCGTCTTCTCGTTCGAACGAGTCCAGCCGCGTCCGATTTGAGCCACCCTAGCGCAAATCCGGCGGCCTCCCGTGCGCGCCGCCGTGCGTTTTGGTCGCCGGCGTTGCTCCGGCCGCCGTGCTGACCTGGCGCCAACGTGGCCCTATGGGGGCCACCCCAGTGAGGCTGCCAGGGGGCCCCGGTGCCCCAGTTGACCATGTTGACTCTGGTCAACGCAGTTACTGTGCACTGACATGTGGGCCCCGTCTGTTAATTAGGCTAACTAAATGTTTTTATAAATAAAATTAACTTGTTAGACTAATTAGTCACTCACATGTGGGGCCCAGCTGCTAATTAACCCCCGTGTTCAATTAAAATAACCCACTGCTAGCCATCTGTCTATGACATGTGGGACTGTTGACCTGCTGATGTCATGTTGATACTCTGCTGACGTCATAATTCCTTTTCTGTTAATATTAATAATTCCAGAAAATACATTAATCTTTAAAAATTCATAGAAAATAAACCATAGCTTGGATGGAAATGTTTTCTACATGAAAGTTGCTCAGAAAAATCCAACGAATCCGAATACGTGGTTCGTTCATCTGTCACATTCCCTAGCATGCTGAACTTGGAACTTCCCCCTATTTTCCTTTGTCCGGAATCCATCTAACGTCAGGAATTCATCCTCGGATGTTTATCCCCTTCGTCTGCAATGTGTAGTACTACGTTAGGTCGACCCTAGTTCTGCTTATCGTCATGTCATGCTTAGCGTTGCATCTGTTTGCTTATATTTACTGTTTCTTCCCCCTATTCTCTCCGATAGATCCCGAGGCCAATGATGCCCCGGTGATCAACTACGTCGATGACGACCCCCTCCTTTCCAGAGCAATCAGGCAAGCCCCCCCCTTTGATCATCCCGATATCGCCCATTCCATTCTCTCATGCTTGCATTAGATTTTGCTACTGTTATTGTTTGCTCCTATTCTGATGCATAGCCTGCTTTTGTAACCTGCTCATTGTACCCTACCTGCTTATCCTAAACTGCTTAGTATAGGTTGGTTAGTGATCCATTAGTGACCCCCACCTTGTCCTTGTTGCCCCTGCTTCATCATTGAAGACCCGATCAACGGGATCGAAGACCAGGCCCCGGCACCGCCCATCACTTTCCCCTTAGTTGCTCGACACTATTGGGTTACTATCGAGTGCCGAGGGTGAGACCTCTACAGCACTTCTGATGTTAACCCTGTAGTGTAGCTATTCGGTCATGGTCATCGAGGGTGATTCCTCCTTAACCACTTCCGATACGACTCTGTCGTGCAACACCTCAAGTGTGAACCTCGGGGGTGATTCCTCTTACGTTCACCTTGATGATTACATCAAGTGGAATTCATCAAGGGTGATTCCTCAGGTTTTCCTCTTGGTGTTAGACACACGGTTACTATGGTTACTATGACTTTACACTGAACCATGTTACTAAAGAAGGGTCGACCCTGAGGGGTACCCGCGCGAGCTTAATTGCGAGTGATGTGGAGTCGGGTTGACCTGGAAGGTGCCCGCGAGATAATTACGAGGCGTGGCCGGGCATTCCTAGCCCTTGTCGCAAGTCCTCGAGACGGGGCAATGGGGTCATATCTTTCGTGAGTCTCTGCTTGTTACCGCGCATTCCTAATCCACTACAATTTGGATATTTGATCCGAGGGGCCTCTGGCCTGATAGCACTAATCATCACGTGGGCATAGTATGGGCGTTCTGCGTCGTATGCATCAACCGAAGCTTAATAGACGTCATGCGACTGAGCGGCGCGCCCCGGGTTGGACTGGTAAGCTCCCGCCTTTTTTAAGGAGGTAGCTAGGTCTACTCACCGGCCGCCCACGCAACATGCAGGAGTTCCCGGGGCAATGGCCCATGACCCCTGGGGGCATAGGTTTAGTCTGGCATGCTTGACCTCTCTATTAAGCCTAGGTCGGGTTGCAGCGTATTGTTTGGCCGAGGCCGGACATGACCCAGGAAAGTGTGTCCGGCCGGAGTTAATCGAGCGTGGTGGGTAAGTTGGTGCACCCCTGCAGGGAAGAAAACATCTATCGATAGCCTGTCCTACGGTAACGGACACTTGGAGTTGTATCCCGATCGATACAACTAGAACTGGATACTTATGATGAGTAATGGATTGTGATGATAACTGGATAGTATGGCTCTGGGATTGCTTTCTCGCAGGGAGTCGAGAAAGGACCTCTGGTCGAGGTTGATAACACTACTACTACTTCACTTTATGCTACTCTACTTCCTCCTGTTGCTGCAAGATGGTGGTTTCCAGAAGATGCTAGTCTTCGATAGGACTAGGTTCTCCCCTCTATTCTGGCATTTCTGCAGTGCAGTCCACATATACAGCCTTCCTTTGATAATGTTGCATATGTAGTGTAGATCCTTGCTTGCGAGTACTTTGGATGAGTACTCACGGTTGCTTTGCTCCCCCTTTGCCCCTTTCTTCTTCTTTCTGGTTGATGCAACCAGATGTCGGAGCCCAGGAGCCAGATGCCACCGCCGATGCCTACTACTACGTGGAGACCGACGATGACCAGGAGTAGTTAGGAGGCTCCCAGGCAGGAGGCCGTGCCTCTTCGATCGTGTTGCTTTTGTGCTAGCCTTAAGGCATCCCTGTTCAACTTATGTCTGTACTCAGATATTGTTGCTTCCGCTGACTTTTGTGTATTCGAGCCCTCGAGGCCCATGGCTTGTAATATAAAGCTTGTATTATTTTTAATTTGTGTCTAGAGTTGTGTTGTGATATCTTCCCGTGAGTCCTGGATCTTGATTGTACACATTTGCGTGTATGATTGAACCAAGGGCGTCACAGAGGTTCATTAAGGACTTCTAAAAAAATTCTCGGCCTCTGACTAATCTATTACAAAAAGATATACCTTTGATTTTTGATGATGATTGTGTAGAAGCATTTGAAATACTTAAGAAAGCATTGATTTCTGCACCTATCGTTCAGCCACCTGATTGGAATTTACCCTTTGCAATTATGTGCGATGCTAGTGATTATGCTGTAGGTGCTGTTCTAGGGCAAAGGGTTGATAAGAAATTAAATTTATTCAATATGCTAGTAAAACTTTAGACAGTGCTCAGAGAAATTATGCTACTACTGAAAAAGAATTCTTAGCAGTTGTATTTGCTTGTGATAAGTTTAGACCTTATATTGTTGATTCTAAAGTAATTATTCACACGGATCATGCTGCTATTAAATATCTTATGGAAAAGAAAGATGCTAAACCTAGACTTATTAGATGGGTTCTCTTGCTACAAGAATTTGATTTGCATATTATTGATAGAAAGGGAGCTGAGAACCCCGTTGCAGACAACTTGTCTAGGTTAGAAAATGTTCTTGATGACCCACTACCTATTGATGATAGCTTTCCTGATGAACAATTAAATGTCATAAATGCTTCTCGTACTGCTCCATGGTATGCTGATTATGCTAATTACATTGTTGCTAAATTTATACCACCTAGTTTCACATACCAGCAAAAGGAAAAAAATTCTATGATTTGAGACATTACTTTTGGGATGACCCACATCTTTATAAAGAAGGAGTAGATGGTGTTATTAGACGTTGTGTACCTGAGCATGAACAGGAACAGATCCTACGCAAGTGTCACTCCGAAGCTTATGGAGGACACCACGCTGGAGATAGAACTGCACATAAGGTACTGCAATCCGGTTTTTATTGGCCTACTTTCTTCAAGGATGCCCGTAAGTTTGTCTTATCTTGTGATGAATGTCAAAGAATTGGTAATATTAGTAGACGTCAGGAAATTCCTATGAATTATTCACTTGTTATTGAACCATTTGATGTTTGGGGCTTTGATCATATGGGGCCGTTTCCTGCCTCTAATGGGTATACTCATATTTTAGTTGATATTGATTACGTTACTAAGTGGGTAGAAGCTATTCCAACTAGTAGTGCTGATCATAACACTTCTATTAAGATGCTTAAAGAAGTTATTTTTCCGAGGTTTGGGGTCCCTAGATATTTAATGACTGATGGTGGTTCACATTTTATTCATGGTGCTTTCCGTAAAATGCTTGCCAAGTATGATGTTAATCATAGAATTGCATCTCCTTATCACCCACAGTCTAGTGGTCAAGTAGAATTGAGCAATAGAGAACTCAAATTAATTTTGCAAAAGACTGTTAATAGATCTAGAAAGAATTGGTCCAAGAAACTTGATGATGCATTATGGGCCTATAGAACTGCATATAAAAATCCTATGGGTATGTCTCCGTATAAAATGGTTTATGGAAAAGCATGTCACTTACCTCTCAAACTAGAACATAAGGCATATTCGGCTATTAAAGAGCTCAACTATGATTTCAAACTTGCCGATGACAAAAGGCTATTTGACATTAGCTCACTTGACGAATGGAGAACCCAAGCCTATGAGAATGCCAAGTTGTTTAAAGAAAAAGTTAAAGATGGCATGACAAAAGAATACAAAAGCGTGAGTTTAATGTAGGTGATTATGTATTATTATACAACTCTCGTTTAAGATTTTTTGCAGGAAAACTTCTCTCTAAATGGGAAGGTCCTTACGTTATCGAGGAGGTCTATCGTTCCGGTGCCATAAAAATCAACAACTTCGAGGGCACAAATCCGAAGGTGGTGAACGTTCAAAGAATCAAACATTATATCTTAGGTAATCCTATAAATGTTGAAACCAATATTATTGAAACCGTAACCCTAGAGGAATACATAAGGGACACTTTCCAGAACATTTTGGCCTCCGAAAAGGAATAGGTATGTGGTACGGTAAGTAAACCGACTCCAAAACAGTTCTAATGGCAAATTTTCTCCGTTTTGGAATATTTAGAAAATTAGAAAAATAAGAAGCAGTCCGGGAAAGACACGAGGCCTCCACGAGGGTGGAGGGCGCGCCCTACCCCCCTTGGCGCGCCCTACCCCCCTTGGCGCACCCCCTGCCTCGTGGGCACCTCGTGTGCTCTCCGGACTCTGTTTTCTTGCACGACACTTCTTTTGGTCGGTAAAAAATCATTATATAAACTCCCGAAGGTTTTTACTCCTGTATCACGCAATTATCCTCTGTTTTCATTTCGAGCTGTTTTTCTGACAGATCTAGATCATCATGACGTCTCCAAGCGCCCCCAAGGACAAGTTCTTCGAGAAGGACATCAACCCTTACCTCGCGGAGGTGCTGTGACACCCTTAAACCATTGAGATGCGTGATGGGTTGCTGCACATCCACGATGTTGAGGGACCAAGGAGGACCGGAAGCATGGAGACAAGGCTCGAAGCAATGGAGCAACAAGTTTTCAAGTGCCAGGGGATGGTGGAACGTGGACTCAATGCCAAGCACATGATGACCGCGGAGTTCACCAACAACCACAAGCTGGATGCCAAGAACCTTGGGGAGACCATCTTCAAGCTTCACGAGAAGATCGAGCACCTCCAAGCCCAAATCTATGACCTGCAAAACCAAAATTGTGAGTATGAATATAGATTCAAGAGGATGAGTTTGGCTGCAGATTTGAGGATCCCGGAGACTCGATCATCCTTCTATGATGGTGAGCCTATGCCTTGGAAGATGGACGACAAGCCCACATCATCAACAACTCCACCATCTTCTTCACCAGCAAAGGAGACATAATCATATGGGTATGGGCACTCCCCTTGGCAACTGGCAAGCTTGGGGGAGGTGCCCCGGTATCGTATCACCATCACACTCCTATCTTTACCGTTTTTCTTAGTTCGATCCTTTTAGTAATATCTTGATCTAGTAGAATAAAGTTTTTGGTATGATCTAGTTTTGAATTTTGCTTTATGACCCCTTTATGTAATCGAGTCTGTGAGTTATATAATAAAGATTAGTGTTGAGTCAAGGGCTTGATTATCTTGCTATGATCTTCAGGGAATAAAAGAAAAAAAATAAAGAATAAAAAGAAATAAAGAGATCATATTGATCTTATGGAAAGTAATGACTTCACATAGAAAGAGTATGATGATTAAAAGTTGTTGAGAGTTGACAAACATAGCTTTGGTCATCGTTGCAATTAATAGGAAGTAATAAAGAAAGAGAGGTTTCACATATAAATATACTATCTCGGACATCTTTTATGATTGTGAGCACTCATTAAAGTATGACATGCTAAAGAGTTGATGTTGGACAAGGAAGACAACGTAATGGGTTATGTTTTCTTATATTTGAAATAAAGTATATTGTCATGGATCATCCAACATGTTGAGCTTGACTTTCTCCCTCATGCTAGCCAAATTATTTGCACTAAGTAGAGATACTACTTGTGCTTCCAATACCCTTAAACCCAGTTTTGCCATGAGAGTCCACCATATCTACCTATGGATTGAGTAAGATCCTCCAAGTAAGTTGTCATCGGTGCAAGCAATAAAAATTGCTCTCTAAATATGTATGACTTATTAGTGTGGGAGAAAATAATCTTTATACGATCTTGTGATGTGGAAGAAAGAAAAGCGACGAACTGCATAATAAAGGTCCACATCACAAGTGGCAATATAAAGTGACGTTCTTTTGCATTAAGATTTCGTGCATCCAACCATGAAAGCGCTTGACAACCTCTGCTTCCCTCTGCGAAGGGCCTATCTTTTACTTTTATCTCTTACCCTTATGCAAGAGTCACGGTGAACTTCACCTTTCCTTTTTACATTTTATCCTTTGGCAAGCACAGTGCGTTGGAAAGATCCTGATATATATATATATATATATATATATATATATATATATATATATATATCCAATTGGATGTAAGTTAGCATGAACTATTACTGTTGACATTACCCTTAAGGTAAAAGGTTGGGAGGCAAAACTATAAGCCCCTATCTTTCTCTGTGTCCGATTAAAACTCCGAAACCACAAGTATTGCGTGAGTGTTAGCAATTGTGAAAGACTAATTGATAGTTGAGTATGTGGACTTGTCATACGTCTCCAACGTATCTATAATTTTTGATTGTTCCATGCTATTATATTATCTATTTTGGATGTTTATGGGCTTTATTAAACACTTTTATATTATTTTTGGGACTAACCTATTAACCCAGAGCCTAGTGCCAGTTTATGTTTTTTCCTTGTTTCAGTGTTTCGCAGAAAAGGAATATAAAACGGAGTCCAAAAGGAATGAAACCCTCGGGAGAGTTATTTTTGGAACGGAAGCAATCCAGGAGACTTGGAGTACACGTCAGGGAATGAACGAGGAGAGCATGAGGCAGGGGGGCGCGCCTACCCCCCAGGCGCGCCCTCCACCCTCGTGGGCCCCTTGTGGCTCCCCTAACCAACTTCTTTCGCCTATATATATATCCATATACCCTAAAAACACCGGGGAACAGAATAGATCGGGAGTTCCGCCGCCGCAAGCCTCTGTAGCCACCAATACCAATCGGGACCCTGTTCCGGCACCCTGCCGGAGGGGGGAACCCTCACCGGTGGCCATCTTCATCATCCCGGGGCTCTCCATGACGAGGAGGGAGTAGTTCACCCTCGGGCTGAGGGTATGTACCAGTAGCTATGTGTTTGATCTCTCTCTCTCTCTCTCTCTCTCTCTCGTGTTCTTGAGGTGATACGATCTTGATGTATCGCGAGTTTTGCTATTATAGTTGGATCTTATGATGTTTCTCCCCCTCTACTCTCTTGTAGTGGATTTAGTTTTCCCTTTGAAGTTATCTTATCGGATTGAGTCTTTAAGGATTTGAGAACACTTGATGTATGTCTTGCATGTGCTTATCTGTGGTGACAATGGGATATCACTTGATTCACTTGATGTATCTTTTGGTGATCAACTTGCGGGTTCCGCCCATGAACCTATACATAAGGGTTGGCACACGTTTTCGTCTTGACTCTCCGGTAGACACTTTGGGGCACTCTTTGAAGTACTTTGTGTTGGTTGAATAGATGAATCTGAGATTGTGTGATGCATATCGTATAATCATACCCATGGATACTTGAGGTGACATTGGAGTATCTAGGTGACATTAGGGTTTTGATTGATTTGTATCTTAAGGTGTTATTCTAGTACGAACTCTATGATAGATCAAACTGAAAGAATAGCTTCGTGTTATTTTACTACGGACTCTTGAATAGATTGATCAGAAAGGATAACTTTGAGGTGGTTCGTACCCTACAATAATCTCTTCGTTTGTTCTCCGCTATTAGTGACCTTGGAGTGACTCTTTGTTGCATGTTGAGGGATAGTTATATGATCCAATTATGTTATTATTGTTGAGAGAACTTGCACTAGTGAAAGTATGAACCCTAGGCCTTGTTTCCTAGCATTGCAATACCGTTTACGCTCACTTTTATCATTAGTTACCTTGCTGTTTTTATATTTTCAGATTACAAAAACCTATATCTATCATTCATATTGCACTTGTATCACCATCTCTTCGCCGAACTAGTGCACCTATACAATTTACCATTGTATTGGGCGTGTTGGGGACACACGAGACTCTTTGTTATTTGGTTGGAGGGTTGTTTGAGAGAGACCATCTTCATCCTACGCCTCCCACGGATTGATAAACCTTAGGTCATCCATTTGAGGGAAATTTGCTCCTGTCCTACAAACCTCTGGACTTGGAGGCCCAACAACGTCTACAAGAAGAAGGTTGTGTAGTAGACATGAAGCTCTTTTCTGGCGCCGTTGTCGGGGAGGTGAGTGCTTGAAGGTATATCTTTAGATCTTGCAATCGAATCTTTTAGTTTCTTGTTTTAGCACTAGTTTAGTTTATAAAATAAAACTACAAAAAAATGGAATTGAGTTTGCCTCATACGCTTCATCTTTTTAATATCTTTCGTGAGAATGATGGAAAGGAAAATTGTGCTCAAGTGCTAGAAAAAGAAGTCTATAAAATGTTTGGCACTAAATATTTGAATGATGAGCATGATTGCAATGTTGTTAGTATGAACTCTTTGAATATCCATAGTACTAATGATGATTGCACTAGTTATGATGAAAATGTCTCCTATAAACATGTCAATTTTTGCTCCCAATATCATCCTATTATTTCTTATGATGAATCAGGTAACGAGGAGGAGCCTTCTATTCAACCAATCTCATTAATAAGGAGCTCTAAAAAGAGGATTGAACCCACACATAATGTGGTGAAGAAGAAGAAAAGAAAAAGGAAGAGAGGTAAAAAGATATCTCTCCCAAATAATGTTGCTCCTATTATTGTTGTGCCTCATGAAAATGAATCAAAAATAATTGTGGAAGATGATGCACTTGACGATGATCTAGTTATGCCTATTGATTGTTGTGATGATTATGATTGGGAAGATAATGATACTTCTTATGATCTTGAAAATCTTTTTGGCACTTGCTTGGAGGAATATGATAATTGCTATACTATTGGTGCTATCCATACTATTAATGATGAGAGTGATTATGCTTATGATATGAAAAGGCCCAAGCTTGGGGATGCTATGTTTGAAGAAGATGATGTTTTTGAGAATATATTTGTTGCAATTAATGTTTGTCCCAAGCTTGGGGATGCTACGTTTAGTGAAGATGGTATTTTTAGTCTCCCAAGTTTTGATATGCAAATTTATTATGATGATAACATGCCTCCTACTTATGATGATTATATTGATGAAAGTGGGTTTGGAAGAGTCTCAACTTTAGGAAGTAATGATCCCACTATTTTGGAGGATGTTGAATCTTATTATGATAATTATGAAAGTGGATTTGGAGAGGTCATGACTTTATTTAGTAATTATTCCACTAGCTTGGAAGAGGTTTCAATTGATTATGATGAGAACAAAGTTGCTACTTATGATGATTATTGTGATGACACTTATGCTATAAAAAGTAGTGATGATTATATTTATAAAACTTGTCATGATTATGGTTACCCTTTTTCTGAACATTACTCTTTTAATGTGGAAACAATTTCTAGTATTCGAGTCTCTTATGATACTCCCACTATTCCAAATAAGAAGAAATTTGCTTATGTGGAGAGTAATAAAAATTCTATGCTTGTAAATCATGAAAATAATGCTTTATGTGATGGTTATATTGTTGGATTCATTCATGATGCTACTGAAAATTATTATGAGGGAGGAATATATGCTTGTAGGAATTGCAATAATATCAAGTTTCCTCTCTATGTGCTTAAAGTTTTAAAGTTATGCTCGTTTTGCCTTCCTATGCTAGTTGATTATTGTTCCCATAAGTTGTTTGCTCACAAAATCCCTATGCATAGGAAGTGGGTTAGACTTAAATGTGCTAGTCATATTCTTCATGATGCTCTCTTTATGTTTCAATTCTTATCCTTTATGTGAGCATCATTGAAATCATCATGCCTAGCTAGGGGCGTTAAACGTTAGCGCTTGTTGGGAGGTAGCCCAACTTTATTTTTGTTTCTTGCTTTTTGGTTATGTTTAGTAATAAATAATCCATCTAGCTTCTGTTTAGATGTGGTTCTGTGTTTTAATTAGTGTTTGTGCCAATTAGAACCTTTGGGAAGACTTGGGTGAAGTCTTTATGATCTTGCTGTAAAAAAACAGAAACTTTAGCGCTCACGATATTAGCTAAAACTTTTTACTGGAGAGTGATATTTAGTTGATTCTTTTTGCAGATGATTACTAGACAAATTTCTCAGGTCCACCAATTTATTTCAGAATTTTTGGAGTTACAGAAGTATTCGAATGATACAGATTAGTACAGACTGTTCTGTTCTTGACAGATTCTGTTTTCTATGTGATGTTTGCTTATTTTGATGAATCTATGAGTAGTATCGGAGGGTATGAACCATAGAGAAGTTGGAATACAGTAGATATTACACCAATATGAATTTAGAATGAGTTCACAACAGTACCTAAGTGGTGATTTATTTTCTTATACTAACGGAGCTTACGAGTTTTCTGTTGAGTTTTGTGTTGTGAAGTTTTCAAGTTTTGGGTAAAGATTCGATGGACTATGGAATAAGGAGTGGCAAGAGCCTAAGCTTGGGGATGCCCAAGGCACCCCAAGGTAATATTCAAGGATAACCAAGATTCTAAGCTTGGGGATGCCCCGGAAGGCATCCCCTCTTTCGTCTTCGTTCATCGGTAACTTTACTTGGAGCTATATTTTTATTCACCACATGATATGTGTTTTGCTTGGGGCGTCATCTTGTTTTCTTTTGTTTTGCTTGCTGTTTGAATAAAATACCAAGATCTGAAATTTTTAAATGGGAGAGTCTTCACATAGTTACATAATTATTCGACTACTCATTGATCTTCACTTATATCTTTTGGAGTAGTTTGTCGTTTGCTCTAGTGCTTAACTTATATCCTTTTAGAGCACGACAGTGGTTTTATTTTGAAGAAATAGATGAACTCTCATGCTTCACTTATATTATTTTGAGAGTCCTAAACAGCATGGTAATTTGCTTCGGTTATGAAATTAGTCCTAATATGATCGGCATCCAAGAGGGATATAATAAAAACTTTCATATAAAGCGCATTGAATACTATGAGAAGTTTGATTCCTTATGATTGTTTTGAGATATGAAGATGGTGATATTAGAGTCATGCTAGTTGAGTAGTTGTGAATTTGAGAGATACTTGTGTTAAATTTTGTGATTCCCATAGCATGCACGTATGGTGAACCGTTATGTGATGAAGTCGGAGCATGATTTATTTATTGATTGTCCTCCTTATGAGTGGCGGTCGGGGACGAGCGATGGTATTTTCCTACCAATCTATCCCCCTAGGAGCATGTGCGTAGTACTTTGTTTTGATAACTAATAGATTTTTGCAATAAGTATGTGAGTTCTTTATGACTAATGTTGTGTCCATGGATTATACACACTCTCACCCTTCCACCATATACCTTCCTCAAAACAGCCACCATACCTACCTATTATGGCATTTCCATAGCCATTCCGAGATATATTGCCATGCAACTTACCACCGTTCCGTTTGCTATGAGACGCTTCATCATTGTCATATTGCTTTGCATGATCATGTAGTTGACATCGTATTTGTGGCAAAGCCACCGTTCATAATTCTTTCATACATGTCACTCTTGATTCATTGCACATCCCGGTACACCACCGGAGGCATTCATATAGAGTCATATTTTGTTCTAAGTATCGAGTTGTAATTCTTGAGTTGTAAGTAAATAAAAGTGTGATGATCATCATTATTAGAGCATTGTCCCAGTGAGGAAAGGATGATGGAGACTATGATTCCCCCACAAGTCGGGATGAGACTCCGGACAAAAAAAGAGGCCTAAAAAAAAGAGAAAAGGCCCAAATAAAAAATAAAAAATGAGAGAAAAAGAGAGAAGGGACAATGCTACTATCCTTTTACCACACTTGTGCTTCAAAGTAGCATCATGATCTTCATGATAGAGAGTCTCCTATGTTGTCACTTTCATATACTAGTGGGAATCTTTCATTATAGAACTTGGCTTGTATATTCCAATGATGGGCTTCCTCAAAATGCCCTAGGTCTTCGTGAGCAAGCGAGTTGGATGCACACCCACTTAGTTTCTTTTGTTGAGCTTTCATACACTTATAGCTCTAGTGCATCCGTTGCATGGCAATCCCTACTCACTCACATTGATATCTATTGATGGGCATCTCCATAGCCCGTTGATACGCCTAGTTGATGTGAGACTATCTTCTCCTTTTTTTATTCTCCACAAACACCATTCTATTCCACCTATAGTGCTATGTCCATGGCTCACGCTCATGTATTGCGTAAAGATTGAAAAAGTTTGAGAACATCAAAAGTATGAAACAATTGCTTGGCTTATCATTGGGGTTGTGCATGATTTAAATATTTTGTGTGATGAAGATAGAGCATAGCCAGACTATATGATTTTGTAGGGATAGCTTGCTTTGGCCATGTTATTTTGAGAAGACATGATTGCTTTGGTAGTATGCTTGAAGTATTATTGTTTTCATGTCAATATTAAACTTTTGTTTTGAATCTTATGGATCTGAATATTCTTGCCACAATAAAGAAGATTACATTGATAAATATGTTAGGTAGCATTCCACATCAAAAATTCTGTTTTTATCATTTACCTACTCGAGGACGAGCAGGAATTAAGCTTGGGGATGCTGATACGTCTCCAACGTATCTATAATTTTTTATGCTATTAGATTATCTATTCTGGATGTTTATGGGCTTTATTAAACACTTTTATATTATTCTTGGGACTAACCTATTAACCTAGAGCCCAGTGCCAGTTTCTGTTTTTTCCTTATTTCAGTGTTTCGCAGAAAAGGAATATCAAACGGAGTCCAAACGGAATGAAACCTTCCGGAGAGTTATTTTTGGAACGGAAGCAATCCAGGAGACTTGGAGTACACGTCAGGGAATCAACAAGGAGAGCACGAGGCAGGGGGCGCGCCTACCCCCCTCCCCCCCGGCGCGCCCTCCACCCTCGTGGCTCCCCTGACCGACTTCTTTCGCCTATATATATCCATATACCCTAAAAACATCGGGGAACAGAACAGATCGGGAGTTCCGCCGCCGCAAGCCTATGTAGCCACCAAAAACCAATCGGGACCCTGTTCCGGCACCCTGCCGGAGGGGGAACCCTCACCGGTGGCCATCTTCATCATCCCGGCGCTCTCCATGACGAGGAGGGAGTAGTTCACCCTCGGGGCTGAGGGTATGTACCAGTAGCTATGTGTTTTATCTCTCTCTCTTGTGTTCTTGAGGTGATACGATCTTGATGTATTGCGAGCTTTGCTATTATAGTTGGATCTTATGATGTTTCTCCCCCTCTACTCTCTTTTAATGGATTTAGTTTTCCCTTTGAAGTTATCTTATCGGATTGAGTCTTTAAGGATTTTAGAACACTTGATGTATGCCTTGCATGTGCTTATCTTTGGTGACAATGGGATATCACTTGATTCACTTGATGTACGTTTTGGTGATCAACTTGCGGGTTTCACCCATGAACCTATGCATAAGGGTTGGCACACGTTTTCGTCTTGACTCTCCGGTAGACACTTTGGGGCACTCTTTGAAGTACTTTGTGTTGGTTGAATAGATGAATCTGAGATTGTCTGATGCATATCGTATAATCATACCCACAGATACTTGAGGTGACATTGGAGTATCTAGGTGACATTAGGGTTTTGATTGATTTGTATCTTAAGGTGTTATTCTAGTACGAACTCTATGATAGATCGAATGGAAAGAATAGCTTCGTGTTATTTTACTACGGACTCTTGAATAGATTGATCTGAAAGGATAACTTGGAGGTGGTTCGTACCCTACAATAATCTCTTCGTTTGTTCTCCGCTATTGGTGACTTTGGAGTGACTCTTTATTGCGTGTTGAGGGATAGTTATATGATCCAATCACTACAAAAAAAGACACATCTGTGACATTTTGGGCCGCACGAAAATCTTTTCTGTCATACTTATGACACTTCTATGACAATAATTTTGATAAAACACGGTATCATCATAGATGTGGTGGGGTCCTACTTCTATGACAAAAAATCATGACAGAAAATGGGCTTTTCATCCTGGGCAGGCCGGAGACGCAGCTGCATGACATTCTTTGGGCCGTCCATGACGGAAAAAACCATGGTAGAAGCGAGGGCGCGGAAAATATCGGGGAGTCCCCAGTTACGGTGGGTGGTCGGTGGCCGAGCGATGCGCGTTTCTCTCGTACGTACGCGCGTGCTTGCGAGGCGTTGGGCTCTAACTGAACCTCAGCGATGGCACTGCAGGCTATGCGTTACTGAACCCGAGCGATCGACCGATGGCTGTTAACTGAACCCGAGCGAGCGATTCCTTCGCTACTGCTGCTAACTGAAGCCAATCAATTCTGCCTCTGGATGAACAAGGAGCGTTACTGGGGGGGTTTGGATGAACAGTTCCCGGTGGGGGTGGATCAACAAGACCCTGTGGCGTTGCCTCTGGATGAATAGTGAGTGTTGCTGGGGGGTTTGGATGTACAGTTCCCGGTGGGGGTGGATGAACAGGACCCCGATCGTTCGAGCCGGTTGGGGCTGGATGAACAGGACCCCGTGGAGGGCAGGATGAACAGGACCACCCCATGGAGGGCAGGATGAATAGTAGATGGTGGAGGGCTGGATGAACAGTAGCCCGTGGAGGGGTGGTTGAACAGGAGCCCGTGGAGAGGGCTGGTTGAACAGTAGCCAGTGGAGTAGCGTGCGGTGGAGGCTGGATGAACAGGAGCCCGTGGATGAACAGTCGCAGGTGGAGGCTGGAGGAGGTCGACGGTGGATGAACAGTAGCACATGGAGGCTGGAGGGCTCGACGGTGGAGATGAACAGTATCCCGTGGAGTCCCGTTTTGCGGTACGCCACACCCCTGCCGATGAACAGGACACCCGTTTTGACCGTAGCGCTCCAACACAAGTCTGTTTCCTCCGTTTTGCGGTACGCCATACCCCTCCCGATCAATAGGACTCCCGTTTCGACCGTAGGAGGTCCGTTTCCTCCGTTTTGCGGTACGCCAGACCCCTCCCGATGAACAGGATCCCGTTTCGAACGTGGCCGGTCGAACACAAGGCCGTTTCCTCCATTCTGCGTACGCCAGGCCTCGTTTCCATCGGCTGTTCCGTCCAAGCCCTCCCGATGAACACGGCGACGCGTTCCGTTCCGACCCAGCTGGTTGGCTCCCCATGAACACGACGACGACGTTGTTTCTCCGTTCTGACCCAGCCATGTACATAAGCCCTGGCCGTACGTATGCGCGAGTAGGCGTTCGAGACCCTGCCCGTATGTACGTACGTGGCCGTATTTTCTTTCTTGCACACTGGCCGCTATATGTACGTGTACATGCTACGTGCGCGCCTCTACTACGACACGTGCACGCCTCCACATCGACCAGTATGTACGTACACGTTCACGACCAGAATGACAACGCTACGTACGCTTCGACCAGGTGGGTCCCGACTGTCAGGCACTTCCTTGCCTGCGAAGATGTAGCTGGTGGGTCCCAGCAGTCAGGGGGGCGAATCGTTTTTTTTGCCCGGACGCACTTCCTTGCGTGCGAAGATGTAGCTGGTGGGTCCCAGCAGTCAGGGGGCAATATTTTTTTTTGCGAAATACGGTGGCCCGTCCGGTGGGTCCCCGCTGTCAGGTGGAGGAATAATTATTTTGCGCGTAATAAGGAGGCACTTCCTTGCTGCGGCCGTGGACCCAGCTGTCAGCCTCTCCATGTACAGTCCACGTCCGATGGAAGCCGTTCCTTGACCACGTTGACCACTCCGCGCCGAGAGCACCAGGGCGGTGGACGACGGTGAGGCCTAGGAAGGGGACGACGCGGAGCCGGGGAAGACGCGGCAGTGGAAGCTCGCGCGGAGAGGAGTACGAGGGTTCACTGGTTTGGCTGCCATCGCCGCAGGGCCTGGCCAGCGGTGGGAATAATAGGGGGCGGTGAGGCCGGCGCGGCAGCACAGCCGGCCACGGGAGGCAGGAGCATGCGGCACGACCGGCGCTGCTTTGGGCGGCTGGAGCAAGAAGACCAGAGGTTGGAGAAGCACTACGGCCGTTGGATGGACATCGTACGGTCACTGGAGCTAGAATCGTTCATATTGACTAAGTTGACAAAGCACTCCGTCCCCGTCAACTTAGTAGGCCCACAAATCAGCCTCCCACCAAGGTGGGTCCCAACCAGCAGGGGGATTATTCATTTTTTGTGCGTAATAAGGAGGCACTTCCGGTGGGTCCGAGCTGACAGCGGGGGGAACATTTTTCACGCAATACGGTGGCCCGTCCGGTGGGTCCCAGCAGTCAGGGGGGAAACTTTTTTTTCACGAAATACGGTGGCCCGTCCGGTGGGTCCCTGCTGTCAGGTGGAGGAATCATTATTTTTCGCATAATAAGGAGGCACTTCCTTGCTGCCTCGTGGACCCAGCTGTCAGCCTCTCCACGTACAGTCCACGTCCGATGGAAGCCATTCCTTGACCACGTTGACCACGCCGCACCGAGAGCACCAGGGCGGTGGACGATGGCGAGGCCTAGGAAGGGGACGACACGGAGCCCGGGAAGACGCAGCAGTGGAAGCCCGCGCGGAGAGGAGTACGAGGGTTCACTGGTTCGGCTACGGTGTGAGGCTGCCGTCGCCGCAGGGCCTGGCCAGCGGTGGGAATAGTAGGGGCGGTGAGGCCTCCGCGGCAGCACAGCCTGCCACGGGAGGTAGGAGCATGCGGCACGACCAGCGCTGCTTTGGGCGGCTGGAGCAAGAAGACCAGAGGTTGAAGAAGCACTAAGGCCGTTGGATGGACATTGTACGGTCACTGGAGCTAGAATCGTTCATATTGACTAAGTTGTCAAAGCCCTCCGTCCCCATCAACTTAGTAGGCCCACAAGTCAGCCTCCCACTATGGTGGGTCCCAGCTGGCAGGGGGTATTCATTTTTTTGTGCGCAATAAGGAGGCACTTCCTTGCATGCGAAGATATAGTTGGTGGGTCAGACCTGTCAGCGGAGGGAACGTTTTTTTCGTGAAATATAGAGGCCCTTCCGGCGGGTCCCAGATGTCAGGTGGAGGAATCATTATTTTGCGCGTAATAAGGAGGCATTTCCTTGTGTGCGGCCGTGGACCCAGCTGTCAGCCTCTCCACGTACAGTCCACTTTCGATGGATGTCGTTCGTTGACCACGTTGACCACGCTGCGGCGAGAGTACCAGGGCGATGGACGACGGCGAGGCCTATGAAGGGAACGACACGGAGCCGGGGAAGACACGATAGTGGCTGCCCACGCGGTGGAGAGTACGAGGGTTGACTGGTTCGGCATCCATCGCCGGAAAATAACAGGAGGTGTGGGTGAGTAGAGGGATAGATAGGCCAGGGATGCGAGTATATGATGGGGCCGTGAGGCCTGCCCGGCAGCACAGCCGGCCACGGGAGGCGGGAGCAGGCGGTTCTGATGGTGCTGGTTTGGGCGGCTGGGGCAGGAAGATCAGAGACTGAAGAAGCACGATTGTCGTTAGATTGACATCTAACGGTCTGACGCTGGTAGAGTCGATTGTTGACTAAGTTACTTTTTTGATAAACCTTGTGTACGAATGAACTTAGTAGGCCCACAAGTCAGCCTCCAAATCTGTGGCAGACAACATAGAGCCCATTTGCTATTTTTTAATAATTTGCAGCCCATTTGCTAATTCTTAAGTAATTTATTGCAACCCATTTTCTGCCTAGGACCACGGTCAAAAAGTTCAACCTTATTTTGCATATTTCGGTGGAGTCCGAACTTTTGTAATCCCGAAATGACAAACATTTTTTAAGAACTTATTGATTTGCCAAAAAAATCATTTTGTTTTTGTAAGCAAATAAGACGTGGGACAATTGAGTTGGTTTAAGGGAAAACCAGTGGTAAAAAAAATCAGCGCTGGGAGGGAAAATAACAACAAAAATAAGGATGTAAATATGAAAAGTTGAAGTTTATGTATTTTCAATATAATGATACGTGTGTATGAACTAGTAAAACTATAGGTAGAGATTAGAAAACGGATGTAGGACATGTGTTTCAAGAGGAAAATAGAAATGGGCTGTGTGTTTGATTCAGTAAAAAAAAGTGCCTGCGGATGTTGTAAGACAAAATATAACTAACGCTGGCGGGCCAGAGGCCAGTAGATACCTGCTGGATCTTTGTGCCCCATTGTCGTCATGGGCTGGGCCTATTAAAAACAAAACCAAGCTTGGGCAGTCTACAGCCCAGTTGAAACTTGCTCGACCTGAAAAAAGAATATACGTGCTCAATAAACAAGAGAATTCTGTAAGTACAGACTGATAACTGGGATGCAGCAGGGATATTGTTTTTTCATCGTGATAATAAGAGCATGCACTTGTTTCGAAAAATTTGGAGAACTGGGAATTCGAACGGCAGGTGCTTATGCTACCCATCAAATAAAAATCAGGTGCCTGAAAATTCCTTTCGAAACAAATGAATCAGCTTTATATCCACGTCGACCCTCAGCATGATGGTTGGAAGCAAATGCCAAGTTCATACCAAAAGATCATTAACAACAATACCAACTTGCGAACGACAAGGTAGTACAAGTACCAATACCAAACTAACTTATAATCTTTTTACTCCTGGCCCTAGTGTTCGTCTGGTAGAAAATCTTGCAGAGGACCAGCTCCTGCTCCTTCTCTTGCTCCAGGTCCCCGAGGTGGTACTGGTGCATCACCCAGTTGGTCCTCTGCTGGTCGAAGTTCTTGTTGGTGTGCAGCACCAGAACCTTTTTGCTGCCCGTCTACCGGCCGTTGACCATCACCGGCAAGGTATTGCCAGTGTTGTGCCACATCGCGTGCATGCCGCACTCCTATTGTATCTTGCGACGCGTCCACGTGCCCCTTTTGAACGCCCTGGAATTGCGCTGGAAGAAATGCTTGCTTAGGCCATTCAGTGTGATACCTGCAGTATTGTCGAATATAGGTTTTAGTGTACGTAGTTGGCATTTTCATAACATCTTGGGCATGTTGCAGTCACTTGTTTCACTTTTTTATTAACTGTCAAATTGTAATTGCTTCACCAAGTCTGCGTCTAAAAAGAAAAATAGAGCTATAAACAAAGTAATATGTTTGTGCAAGTAGACGGCCGATCGGTATCTTACCTGGAAATTTCTCAGGATGGGTGTAGCATATGCCGTGCTCGCTGTCGATGGTTGGTATGAACAAATCGATGATTGGGTGAGATCTCGCGCTGTCAGCACTCACTTTGGCCTCAAGGTGCTCAATCAGCTCCTGATCCGTGGGATCGAACTTGACGCCAGCCGGCAGCACCGGCCAATCCTTCTTCGACTTGCATGGGTTAATTCCAGTTATATGGTACTCAATGTATGATCAATCGACTGTTTTAAGTGAATGATGAAAGATTTTGACAGATAAGTGGTACTCCAAATCTGAAGTCCAGAATACCCGAACACGCTGCCGGGATTCTTGTGTCACCTCACGCGCAGCGTGTTGTCACATCAATTCAATGTGTGGACATGATGAATAATTTGACCGACGTATACTAGTACTGCTATTGTACTACTTACTAGTCGTATTTAGTGTCACATTTTAACCATAGGTTTAACTAACAAGTACGCACTTGAAGCCTATATATAGCATCTCCATCATCATTATCAGTACATCCTGCGCAGGTGAGTGTCACGACCGGTTTTTCAATAAAAATATTTATTGAGAGACCAATCCCTTTTACGGACCAGTAAGGAAGTATTCCTTCTCGCTGGTAGACAATATCTTGGTCAGAGAAGAAAAATACCAGGAGTACTGAATATAATACAAAGTTGAGCGCAGACTGCCCAACGATTTATTACATGCACACCATCAAAACATAATGGCGGATAGGGTGGCATAACTACTAGCACACGATAGGAGTGGTGGTGGAAATATCACCGCGATGTGGGTGATAAGACTGCTGAAAAACTAACAACTCTTCGAGCGTCGGAGTGAGGCTCGAGGAGACTTATTGCGGGTGGCGGAAGCGTATATAATACAAGTGACCAAAATCCAGGATCGCACGGGACTGACTGGGATTCCTCTAGGCGTCGGACTCACTATCAAACTCTTCATCCATGAGATCGCCTTCGTCAACATCTGGCCAAATCAACAAGCCAGGTGAGTACTATGAAAGTACTCGCAAGACAGTTCGGACATAAGATATAACAAATGTAAACATGCAACATATGAATAGATCAACAAGTGCATTAGACATAGAGACAATAATGCAAGGGAAATAAAAGAGAAGTCGGGCGGTAGTCCTCCCGAAATCCCATAAATAAAATACTAGGTGCCAAAAGAGGGTCTGAATGACTCCTCGAGAGGAAAATGCAGGAACAATAATGCCGCAGTCGGGCGTCGGGGTGACACCACATAAAGGGCTTATAATAGAAAATAAAAGACAGTGCGTGCCACAGTCAGACGTCTGAGCGACATCACATAAAGGGCTTATATCAAAGGTAAATAACAAATATGCCACAGTCGGACGTCTGAGCGACATCACATAAAGGGCTTATATTGAAAGTAAAAGACAACATGCCACAGTCGGACGTCTGAGCGACATCACATAAAGGGCTTATATCATAACTTAGTAGCTCATGAATTTTTAAATCATATCAAGCGAATAATCAGGCATAAGATAAACAACAGTGTTAGTCCATCCACAGGAACAATGTTCAGCCAAGTTTGCTACTCACACTCGCTTACCGGAAGGAAATATACCACGAGGTTTTGACATATACATGGATACGCTAATCACGATACTTGACCATGGATATGATGACTCGGAAGGATTTGACTCTGCAGAGTTTGCACTTTAACCACAGCCAACGGATTTCAGTAGTCACGGGGACTAGTTCCGTTTACGGTGTTTGGAAGAAACACATCTAACCAGTACACACCCATTCAACATTCCGAAGCCAGGAATCACCCTCGGCAACGTTCAAGAAAAACCTTGAGACGGGGAGGCTACAACCTCGCGTAGCATGGGATCGAATTTCTATATGCGCGCTCTAAGGGGTGCCCCCCCCCTCGGTCCCAACCGGAAACACCCATGCCCCCTGACCGGATGACTGGCTTTAATCCAGGGCCATGGAACCCTCATCCCGGCCCCTCTGTTTGGTGTGTACTCGGAAAGAGGTTACCAACTTACTAAACCGCATTCTGGCAGAAAACATGTGGTAGCACGGAAGGGGGAAGAACGATAACGTGACTCCGTCCACGTTAACGTCGGAAATTATCGGATGACGTAAGGCTAGCATGCTACAACAGTACCACCTTACTGCCCTTCATGTCACCACATGACTAGGCCATCTCTCATCAGAGATCACAGTAACGTTGGAACACACGGGTAGTTGCCTCACATGCAACGAGATATTCACCGATACTCATATGCCGTGCACAACCTTTCACGCAAACATGCAAAACACCTATCATATCAAAGGTTCAAACATGCTTGCCTGGTTCGGAGAAGTCGGAGTCTAGCTCGGCGAAGTTCGCGGCTCCGTCACCTCTCCCGGAACCTACGGTATAGCGAAAATGCATACTAACGTGAAAACCAACGCGTGCATAAAAGTTGTTCCAATTTTTTTTCAAATAAATCCCATAAAAAACTAGACAAAATTATAAGACTGTCAGAAAAAGAATCACTCAAAAATCACTTTTTATTAAAAAGGTATAAGGGTTTCTGTCTAGGGACTCATCTGTAATGAAACAGAAAAGTTCCAGGGGCTAAATTGAGAAAACAGAAAACGGTTCGAATAGAAACGCGCCAGCCCACAGAGAAAACGTACTCTGCCCGAAGGCGCCAACAGAAAACGCTTCGGGGGTGAAAGAAGAGAGGCTGACGTGGGGGGTCCACATGTCATGTTTGAAAAACCTTGCCGGCGCCCGAAGGTTGCGGTGGTCGCCGGCATCGAACCATGGCGAGTCAGGGAGATCAGAGTGTACCAAGAGTATCAGCGTGTCCTTCCGCGTCGGTGGGTGGTGGACTTGGGCGTCGGGGAGCACCACGTTGACGGCGACACTTTCTCCGGCGGACGGCGGCTCGGGCGATGGTGGGGAACTCCGGTGGCGTGCTGCAAACTTTGAATTGAAGCGTGGGTCAGAAGGAGGGATGCACTAGAGAGTTACTGGCAAGAGATGGGAGGCAGAGGTGCACGCACGGGAGCGAATCGAGCTGGATCCCGTGGCGGGTCGCGGCGGCCGGAGTTGAGGAAGGAGACTTCCTCGGGGTTCTTAAAGTGGCTAGGCGGGGTCTTGGTGGAGTGCAGAGGTGGTGTGGGTACTAGCTAGAGCTCGGGGCCTCTATTTATAGGCGGCTTGAGGGGGTGGCCGTGAACGGAGAATCTCCGGCGAGCAATTACGGCGAGGCAGTGGATTTGCAGGGGGTTTAAGTGGCCAGGCAGCATCAGTGGGAGTTACTGGTCCCGTTCCACTGCTAAACTCGGTCGGGCATGGCGTAATGGCGCCGGTCTTCGTCGGGGTCGCCGTACTGGCACGGCGGCGGCAGAGAGCGCGCTCCGCGCCTAGCGGTTCACGACGAGGGTGGCAGCGCGCACGGGGGAGTGGAAGACCACGCGGCGACCTCCGGTGGCTTGGGCAGCGCTGGACGGCGCCGTCTGCGCTGCGCCTCCCTTCTGACGGCCGCAAAGCCGCCGCTGGCGTCGGTCACGGGGCGGCGCACCTCCTGCTGCTCGTCGCCGACGTCCGCAAGCTTCCAGGCGCTCGTGCGGTGCAGAGGACAAGGGGGAGGGGACAGGGAACACGGCGACGCTGGGGCACTGGTGAGATTGGCAACGGACACTGAAGAAACGACAGTGGTTCAGACACTGTTAACTGAATTTGACTGAACAAGACATTGACAGTGCTCTGAAGGTGTTTGATGAAATGATATGGTGTGAAGAAAATTTTTCCTGGAGCTGGGACTTGGTGAGGTGACCTCTCAATGCACCCAGAGGCTGCCTGATTTTTCTCAGAATTTTTGGAGAAGGATTTGAATGAATTTTATCAAATTTGGCAAATCTGGTCCAAACTTGCAGCAAGTATAGTTTGAAAAATTTGAACTAGAGACCAGTGGCTCTTCATTGATCTAGGTTGAGGGTTCAAAGGACTATCCAGGGAAGTTGGTTTGGAGGCAAAAATCAAAACAGAAAGAGTAGCTCCTTTGAAAAGCTCCAAGAGGTAGAATAGAAGGCTGAATTTGTTTTTGATAAGAAATAAGTGGAAATAAATATATGGAGAGGTCCAACTTGCTGGATTTGAAGTAAATCATGTTCCAAAGATGAGGAAAGGTTTATGAGAGTGGATTTGCACTAAGGTCATGGCAAGAGAGATTTGTTGAAAGTGGCAAAGGATCATTCCAAAAGTCATAGTGCATTTTTAAAGAAATTTTCAAAAGGCATTTTTTTCCCAAGTGAAAAGCATTTTGGTTTGAGTCCAAATAAAAGAAAGAACCTCCAAGACCAAAATAAAGTCTTGGGTGAATCCACATAAAACTCTTGCCATAAAAAAAATATTTTGAAAGGGGGGGGGGTTTCTTTTGAAGAAAAATTTAAAACACCTCCCTCAAGTCAAATCAAATTTTTTGAAAAGGCCAATTAAAATTTTGGGTGTCACAACACCTACCCCCTTAGGAAAAATCTCGGCCTCAAGATTTCAGCAGATCCTCGAATAGATATGGATATTCTGCCTGAAGAAAATCTTCCCTTTCCCATGTAGCTTCATCCTCAGTGTGGTTGCTCCACTGAACTCTGAAAAATTTTGTCGTTTTCTAACGGGTCCTCCATTCAAACTCTTCCAGTATCTTTACTGGCCGCTCGCTGTAGGTGAGATCCGGTTGCACATCAATGCTCTCATGAGATACATGCTTCTCCGGGTTACTTACACATTTTCTCAATTGTGAGACGTGGAACACGTCATGGACGTCTGACAGCTCCTTGGGTAGGTCTACTTGGTAGGCTACCGTGCCTCTTCGTGCAATTATACAGAATGGTCCAATAAATCTCGGGGCTAGCTTCCCCTTAATTTTGAACCGTTGCAGGCCCTTCATAGGAGACACTCGTAGGTATACGGAATCACCGGGTTCAAAGCTGACCTCACAATGTTTTTGATCGTAGTAGCTCTTTTGTCGGCTTTGCGTTGTCTTGAGTCTGTTCTTGATCTGCTTAACTTTCTCCTCGGCCTCTTTAAGCATGTCTGGGCCAAAGATACGGCTGTCACCTATTTCTGACCAATTCAGTGGGGTACGACACCTCCGTCCGTACAATGCTTCAAAAGGTGCCATCTGTAAGCTGGCTTGGTAACTGTTGTTATAAGCAAACTCGGCATACGACAAACTCTCTTCCCAACTGGATCCATAGGTGAGCACACAAGCTCTCAGCATATCTTCTAGGATTTGGTTCACACGTTCTGTTTGTCCATCAGTTTGAGGGTGGTACGCGGTACTGAAAGCTAGTTGCGTGCCCAGAGCTTGTTGCAGGTGATCCCAAAATTTGGAGACAAATTGGGTGCCTCGGTCGGATATTATAGTTTTTGGGACTCCATGCAAACAAACTATACAGGAGAGATAAAGCTTGGCCAGCCTTTGTGTGGAGTAGGTAGTCTTCACGGGAATGAAATGAGCAACCTTGGTTAGTCGGTCTGTGATGACCCATATGGCGTCATTTCCGCGTTGTGATCGAGGTAGCCCGACGATGAAGTCCATTCCTATTTCATCCCACTTCCACTCCGGTATCCTGTTTGGCTGGAGTAGCCCTGCTGGCTTTTGATGCTCGGCGTTGATGCGCTGACATGAATCGCAACAAGCAATAAATGTGGCTATATCCCTTTTCATACCGTGCCACCAAAATCTTTCCTGAATGTCTTTGTACATTTTGGTTCCTCCAGGATGGATCGAGTATGGAGCGGTGTGGCTTTCGGTTAGGATTTGTTGCTTGAGTTCCTCAATGTTAGGTACGCAAAGTCTGTCTCCGTACTATAATATTCCTTCACTGTCTGTGACGAACTCTGAAGTCTTACCAAAGTCCATTTTCTTCTTTATTCCTTCGATGCTGGGATGTCCCTGTTGAGCCTTCTTAATTTGTTCAACTAGGGTGGGTTGTATCTCCAGATTTGATACGGTGCCCTCAGAGACTAACACCATGTTGAGCCTAGCGAACTCTTGCTGAAACTCAGGCCTCAAGTTTTGCGGGCCGTCGTTGTCCGGGCTGGGGTTTCGACTAAGGGCATCAGCCACTACATTTGCTTTCCCTGGATGGTAGTGAATGCCGACATCATAGTCCTTGACCAATTCCAACCAGCGTCATTGGCGTAAGTTTAGCTCTGGTTGCGTGAAAATATATTTAAGGCTCTTATGGTCCATATATATTTCACAACGATTTCCCAACAAAAAGTTCCTCCACTCCTTGAGTGCATGGATGACCGCTGCTAGCTCCAAGTCATGTGTTGGATAGTTTTCCTCATGCTTCCGTAGCTGCCTGGAAGCATACGTGACAACTTTGCCATCCTGCATCAGCACACATCCGAGGCCCTTTCGGGACGCGTCACAATATACTTCAAAACTCTTGTGTATATCTGGCACAGTTAGGACCGGTGCGGTTGTTAGTTTCTCCTTGAGCTCCTGGAAGCTTTTCTCGCATGCTTCCGTCCATACAAACTTCTTGTCTTTCTTGAGCAACTGTGTTATAGGTTTTGCCACAGTGGAGAATCCTTCAATAAATCTTCTGTAATATCCGGCCATTCCCAGGAAACTCCGCACATCTGTCACGTTGGCGGGTGGCTTCCAGTCAAGTATGGCTTTGACTTTTTCTGGGTCTACGGCCACGCCTTCTTGGTTCAATATATGGCCTAGGAAACCGACTTGCCTTAGCCAAAATTCACACTTACTAAATTTGGCGTACAACTGATGTTTCCTTAATTCACCCAAGACAATTCTGAGATGCTCAGCATGCTCTTCTGGTGTCCTTGAATATACCAGAATGTCGTCGATGAACACCACAACAAACTTGTCCATGAATTTCATGAACACTTTGTTCATGAGGTGGACGAAATATGCGGGGGCGTTCGTTAGTCCAAAAGGCATCACTGTGAACTCATATAATCCGTATCTGGAGGTAAATGCTGTCTTAGGGATATCTTCTGTCCGTACTTTCAATTGATGCTATCCCGATCTCAAATCAATTTTTGAGAACACCTTGGCTTGTGCGAGCTGGTCAAACAAATCATTTATCCGTGGCATCGGATATTTGTTCTTGATGGTGACCATATTGAGAGCTCGATAGTCTATACACAGTCTCAGTGTCCCATCCTTTTTCTTGGCGAACAATACTGGCGAACCCCATGGTGAGGAGCTGGCTCGAATAAATCCTTTGTCCAATAATTCCTTTATCTGCTTCTTCAACTCCACCAATTCTGAGGGTGCCATTCTATAAGGTTTCTTATAGATGGGAGCGGTGCCAGGTGCTAGTTCAATGCTGAACTCTATCTCTCGGTCTGGTGGCATGCCCGGTAGTTCTTCAGGAAATACGTCTGGAAACTCGCATACCACTGGAACTCTTCTCAGTTCTGAAATGTCTACTTTGTTCAGCTTTGGTTGCCGTGACCGTGGCCTTTCTTGAGCTGTAACCTTTATTGTCTTGCCGTGATGGTGAGTGAGTATCACGGTCCGATTGAAACAGTCAATGAATCCTTTGTTGGTGGTCAACCAGTCCATCCCTAAAATGACATCCAGTCCTTTATTTTCCAACACGATGAGATTTGCTTGGAATTTTAGTCCTTTGAACTCAATGATCACTCCTTGGCAGTAACTCTGAGCGATCTGCTTGTTTCCGGGGGACTTGATGATCATAGATTTTTCCAAGGGAAGCATCGGAAAACCATGTTGCAAAACAAAATTCTTCGAAACGAACGAATGGGAAGCTCCAGAATCAAACAAAACCGTGGCAGGTACTGTGTTGATAGGGAACGTACCGAGCACGATGTCTGGGGCATTCTGCGCTTCTTCCCTGGTCACATGGTTTAGGTGACCCTTCCTGTGGTTGTTGTTGGGATTGAAATTGTTGCGCTTGGGGGCTGGATTGTTTCCACCATTGTTCGGTTTGGGGGCCGAGTTCCTTGGCTTTGGGCACTGTTTAGCATAGTGCCCTTCTTCACCACAAGCATAGCATGTGACCCCTGGACGGTACGTGAACTCCTTGTCCCTGGCATGAAACTGCCTGACGGGCCTTAGATCAGTAGTCGTGGGTTTCCTCGCTTCTGTCCTTGGAACCTCAGCCTTGCTTCGGTTGTTGCGAGCAAGAGTCGTCTTGTCCCTCTTTCGTTTACGGATATCTTCCAGACTACGGCGCTCATTCTCCAAGGTAATGGCCTTGTCAACCAGAGTTTTAAAATCCGGGAAAGTGTGTACAACCAGTTGGCATCTTAGTGCCGGTGCCAGGCCGTCCAGGAATTTTTCCATCTTCTTGTTCTCTGTCATGTGCTCGTCGTAGGCATAACGAGATAGCTGGGTAAACTGACCGTTGTATTTTGTCACTGACATGCCTCTTTGCTTGAGGTCGTCAAATTCTCTCTTCTTGATTTTTGTGATGCTCCTGGGGATGTGTGCCCCACGAAAGCCTTCCTTGAATTCTTCCCAGGTGATGTTGTGTTCACTGGGATGCATGTGTAGGAAGTTCTCCCACCATGCTGCAGCTGCTCCAGTAAGGTAGTGTGGTGCATAAAGCACCTTCTCATGGTCTGAGCACTGAGCGATAATCAGCTTTCTCTCGATGTCACGAAGCCAATCATCGGCTTCCAGCGGCCTATCGGTGTGGGCAAACGTTGAAGGGCGAGTCTTCTGTAATTCAGACAACTTGGAATGTGGTTGATAGGGTTCACGGTGGTTTCCTATATTGATGACGTGATTCATCATCTCTTGGTGCTGTTGCTGGCTTTGTTCGAAGAGACGGCATACTTGAGACAGGGCTGCTTCACTGTCCTGTTGACTGGACTGCCCCTGAGTGAAGTTGTTGCTAGTCTGTGTTCCATAAACTTCTTCTGGCTGATTGGGCATGGAACGAGTCCACGGACGAGACATTTTTCCAGTCTGGGGTATTATTTTGCAAAATTATAAGAGAAGAACTGCGTGGCACAAGGAAAAACTTGCAAAGGAATTTTTTTAAAAGACCTCAAGATTTATTCAAGAAACATAAACGATTTCGCACGGAGAGGAACTGCTTAACACCAAACTTACACGCGAAAAGCAAACACATGATACAGCACTCAGGATGTGCGTACACAATCCTGACATGTTATTAGCACACTCTCTGGGATGCAGCGAACCCGACCACTACAAACTAGCGTACAGATAAAACACCTCATACAAGCAGACATAACACGCGGCTACTCGGCGCTCTCAGTCGGAGATGGTGACGATGTCCTTTACCTTGCCGAGGGCAAGGCTCAGCGGTGCAGGAGATTCAACCTCCATCTCCTCTCTAGCAGGCTCCTGGCGCGTAACACTGCGCTGCGGTGATGGCGCGGGTGCGACAGGCGGAAGTGCGGGTGTGGCAGGCGGTGCAGCTCTGACTGGAGTAGGAGCGATGACTCTGTCGAACTCCTCAGTGGTAGGCAGACGGCGAGCAGTGGCCAAAATGGCCGGTGCATAAGAGGCTGAAGACGAGACGAATGTCAGAGGCGGTGCCGTGTGGAGAAGCTCCTTCCTGCAAGCAGGACCGCCCCGAACTAAGTCCATCCGGGCAGCCACAAGATCGTCCACGAGGTTGTCGAAAGACTCCTCCAGAGCCTTGAGATACTCCACGACCATCTCGATGGCTTCATCTCGCTCTCCCCGATGGCAGGCGAATGCATAGTGACAAGTATATGGCACATGGCATGGGAGGTAGCGGTAGCGACGAGTCTTCATCATAGGAAGGATGTCCCGAAGGCGAGCTATCGCCTCCCGGGCAGCCATCTGCATGGCATGCCTCTCCGTAGGCATGGCCCTTCCCACAAAACGGAAGTGGCGAGATGCAGAACGTCCTCCCTTGAATTGCACCACGGCTTGGTGCATAGACACGTCGTCGCTGAGCTTGTGCTGGTAAAGCGTGAACTCTGGACGAGTCGCTGGCCCGATCGCGAGCTTGGTGATGGAGACAAGGAGTTTGACAAACCCCTCGGGCACGTTCGTGAACACTCGAGTCTCGCAGTTGCTGCCAGCCATCTACAAAAGTAGGCAAAAAATTTGAGTAGTCATGTCATAAATTTATGATGACCAACAGAAAATAGCTACAATTGCAAAATGCTGAAAAAGCACAAAAGACGCTAATAACCGATTAGCGATCGCACCTAATGGCTTCCTACAGTCAGCCTAGCTCCGATACCAAGCTTGTCACGACCAGTTTTTCAATAAAAATATTTATTGAGAGACCAATCCCTTTTACGGACCAGTAAGGAAGTATTCCTTCTCGCTGGTAGACAATATCTTGGTCACAGAAGAAAAATACCAGGAGTACTGAATATAATACAAAGTTGAGCGGAGACTGCCCAACAATTTATTACATGCACACCATCAAAACATAATGGCGGATAGGGTGGCATAACTACTAGCACACGATAGGAGTGGTGGTGGAAATATCACCGCGATGTGGGTGATAAGACTCCTGAAAAACTAACAACTCTTCGAGCGTCGGAGTGAGGCTCGAGGAGACTTATTGCGGGTGGCGGAAGCGTATATAATACAAGTGACCAAAATCCAGGATCGCACGGGACTGACTGGGATTCCTCTAGGCGTCGGACTCACTATCAAACTCTTCATCCATGAGATCGCCTTCGTCAACATCTGGCCAAATCAACAAGCCAGGTGAGTACTATGAAAGTACTCGCAAGACAATTCGGACATAAGATATAACAAATGTAAACATGCAACATATGAATAGATCAACAAGTGCATTAGACATAGAGACAATAATGCAAGGGAAATAAAAGAGAAGTCGGGCGGTAGTCCTCCCGAAATCCCATAAATAAAATACTAGGTGCCAAACGAGGGTCTGAATGACTCCTCGAGAGGAAAATGCAGGAACAATAATGCCGTAGTCGGGCGTCGGGGCGACACCACATAAAGGGCTTATAATAGAAAATAAAAGACACTGCGTGCCACAGTCGGACGTCTGAGCGACATCACATAAAGGGCTTATATCAAAGGTAAATAACAAATATGCCACAGTCGGACGTCTGGGCGACATCACATAAAGGGCTTATATTGAAAGTAAAAGACAACATGCCACAGTCGGACGTCTGAGCGACATCACATAAAGGGCTTATATCATAACTTAGTAGCTCATGAATTTTTAAATCATATCAAGCGAATAATCAGGCATAAGATAAACAACAGTGTTAGTCCATCCACAGGAATAATGTTCAGCCAAGTTTGCTACTCACGCTCGCTTACCGGAAGGAAATATACCACGAGGTTTTGACATATACATGGATACGCTGATCACGATACTTGACCATGGATACGATGACTCGGAAGGATTTGACTCTGCAGAGTTTGCACTTTAACCACAGCCAACGGATTTCAGTAGTCACGGGGACTAGTTCCGTTTACGGTGTTTGGAAGAAACACATCTAACCAGTACACACCCATTCAACATTCCGAAGCCAGGAATCACCCTCAGCAACGTTCAAGAAAAACCTTGAGACGGGGAGGCTACAACCTCGCGTAGCATGGGATCGAATTTCTATATGCGCGCTCTAAGGGGTGCCCCCCTCTCGGTCCCAACCGGAAACACCCATGCCCCCTGACCGGATGACTGGCTTTAATCCAGGGCCATGGAACCCTCATCCCGGACCCTCTGTTTGGTGTGTACTCGGAAAGAGGTTACCAACTTACTAAACCGCATTCTGGCAGAAAACATGTGGTAGCACAGAAGGGGGAAGAACGATAACGTGACTCCGTCCACGTTAACGTCGGAAATTATCGGATGACGTAAGGCTGGCATGCTACAACAGTACCACCTTACTGCCCTTCATGTCACCACATGACTAGGCCATCTCTCATCAGAGATCACAGTAACGTTGGAACACACGGGTAGTTGCCTCACATGCAACGAGATATTCACCGATACTCATATGCCGTGCACAACCTTTCACGCAAACATGCAAAACACCTATCATATCAAAGGTTCAAACATGCTTCCCTGGTTCGGAGAAGTCGGCGTCTAGCTCGGCGAAGTTCGCGGCTCCGTCACCTCTCCCGGAACCTACGGTATAGCGAAAATGCATACTAACGTGAAAACCAACGCGTGCATAAAAGTTGTTCCAAATTTTTTTCAAATAAATCCCATAAAAAACTAGACAAAATTATAAGACTGTCAGAAAAAGAATCACTCAAAAATCACTTTTTATTAAAAAGGTATAAGGGTTTCTGTCCAGGGACTCATCTGTAATGAAACAGAAAAGTTCCAGGGGCTAAACTGAGAAAACAGAAAACGGTTCGAATTGAAGCGCGGGTCAGAAGGAGGGATGCACTAGAGAGTTACTGGCAAGAGATGGGAGGCAGAGGTGCACGCACGGGAGCGAATCGAGCTGGATCCTGTGGCGGGTCGCGGCGGCCGGAGTTGAGGAAGGAGACTTCCTCGGGGTTCTTCCAGTGGCTAGACGGGGTCTTGGTGGAGTGCAGAGGTGGTGTGGGTACTAGCTGGAGCTCGGGGCCTCTATTTATAGGCGGCTCGAGGGGGTGGCCGTGAACGGAGAATCTCCGGCGAGCAATTACGGCGAGGCAGTGGATTTGCAGGGGGTTTAAGTGGCCAGGCAGCATCAGTGGGAGTTACTGGTCCCGTTCCACTGCTAAACTCGGTTGGGCATGGCGTAATGGCGCCGGTCTTCGTCGGGGTCGCCGTACTGGCACGGCGGCGGCAGAGAGCGCGCTTTGCGCCTAGCGGTTCACGACGAGGGTGGCAGCGTGCACGGGGGAGTGGAAGACCACGCGGCGACCTCCGATGGCTTGGGCGGCGCTGGACGGCGCCGTCTGCGCTGCGCCTCCCTTCTGACGGCCGCAAAGCCGCCGCTGGCGTCGGTCACGGGGCGGCGCACCTCCTGCTGCTCGTCGCCGACGTCCGCAAGCTTCCAGGCGCTCGTGCGGTGCAGAGGACAAGGGGGAGGGGACAGGGAACACGGCGACGCCGGGGCACTGGTGAGATTGGCAACGGACACTGAAGAAACGACAGTGGTTCAGACACTGTTAACTGAATTTGACTGAACAAGACATTGACAGTGCTCTGAAGGTGTTCGATGAAATGATATGGTGTGAAGAAAAAAATTCCTGGAGCTGGGACTTGGTGAGGTGACCTCTCAATGCACCCAGAGGCTGCCTGATTTTTCTCAGAATTTTGGAGAAGGATTTGAATGAATTTTATCAAATTTGGCAAATCTGGTCCAAACTTGCAGCAAGTATAGTTTGAAAAATTTGAACTGGAGACCAGTGGATCTTCATTGATCTAGGTTGAGGGTTCAAAGGACTATCCAGGGAAGTTGGTTTGGAGGCAAAAATCAAAACAGAAAGAGTAGCTCCTTTGAAAAGCTCCAAGAGCTAGAATAGAAGGCTGAATTTGTTTTTGATAAGAAATAAGTGGAAATAAATATATGGAGAGGTCCAACTTGCTGGATTTGAAGTAAATCATGTTCCAAAGATGAGGAAAGGTTTATGAGAGTGGATTTGCACTAAGGTCATGGCAAGAGAGATTTGTTGAAAGTGGCAAAGGATCATTCCAAAAGTCATAGTGCATTTTTAAAGAAATTTTCAAAAGGCATTTTTTTCCCAAGTGAAAAGCATTTTGGTTTGAGTCCAAATAAAAGAAAGAACCTCCAAGACCAAAATCAAGTCTTGGGTGAATCCACATAAAACTCTTGCCATAAAAAAATATTTTGAAAGGGGGGGGTTTCTTTTGAAGAAAAATTTAAAACACCTCCCTCAAGTCAAATCAAAAATTTTGAAAAGGCCAATTAAAATTTTGGAATTCACAGTGAGTTCGGATGCACTTGATCCCAGAAAGGTATCTATCCTTCAAACCAGAGGAGTGCTTCAAACTAACAACAGTCCAACAAAAGAGGGTCGTGCTACAGCAGCAGAATACATGGCTCAGTCTACATATCAGTACGAATCAAGTTGTGCATATTAACTGTTGGCATGAACCACATCGCCGCATGTCGGGTTTGCAAAAGCCATCCATCGCATGGAAGCTTGATGCCTTTCACACACTGAAGATTATCTCGCAACAAGCTGTGTCGATGAATATCTGGGTATGGTGATTCTGTTGGAAATATGCCCTAGAGGCAATAATAAAATGGTTATTATTGTATTTCCTTGTTCATGATAATTGTCTGTTGTTCATGCTATAATTGTATTAACTGGAAACCGTAATACATGTGTGAATACATAGACCACAACATGTCCCTACTAAGCCTCTAGTTGACTAGCTTGTTGATCAATAGATGGTTATGGTTTCTTGACCATGGACATTGGATGTCATTGATAACAGGATCACATCATTAGGAGAATGATGTGATGGACAAGACCCAATCCTAAGCATAGCACAAGATCGTGTAGTTCGTTTGCTAGAGCTTTTCTAATGTCAAGTATCATTTCCTTAGACCATGAGATTGTGCAACTCCCGGATACCGTAGGAATGCTTTGGGTGTACCAAACGTCACAACGTAACTAGGTGGCTATAAAGGTGCACTACAGGTATCTCTGAAAGTGTCTGTTGGGTTGGCACGAATCGAGACTGGGATTTGTCACTCCGTATGACGGAGAGGTATCTCTGGGCCCACTCGGTAATGCATCATCATAATGAGCTCAATGTGACTAAGGAGTTAGCCACGGGATCATGTGTTACGGTACGAGTAAAGTGACTTGCCGGTAACGAGATTGAACAAGGTATTGGGATACCGACGATCGAATCTCGGGCAAGTAACGTACCGATTAACAAAGGGAATTGTATACGGGATTGATTGAATCCTCGACATCGTGGTTCATCCGATGAGATCATCGTGGAACATGTGGGAGCCAACATGGATATCCAGATCCCGCTGTTGGTTATTGATCGGAGAGTCGTCTCGGTCATGTCTGCATGTCTCCCGAACCCGTAGGGTCTACACACTTAAGGTTCGGTGACGCTAGAGTTGTAGAGATATTAGTATGCGGTTAACCGAAAGTTGTTCAGAGTCCCAGATGAGATCCCGGACGTCATGACGAGTTCCGGAATGGTCCGGAGGTAAAGATTTATATACGGGAAGTCCTATTTTGGCCACCGGAAAATGTTCGGGATTTTTCGGTATTGTACCGGGAAGGTTCTAGAAGGTTCCGAAGTGGGGCCCACCTGCATGGGGGGACCCACATGAACGTGGGTAGTGGGGGCAAGGCCCCACACCCCTGGTCAAGGCGCACCAAGATCCCAGCTTAGAAGGAATAAGATCATATCCCGAAGGGATAAGATCAAGATCCCTAAAAAGGGGGATAACAATCGGTGGGGAAGGGAAATGATGGGATTTCTTTTCCCCACCTTTGCCAACGCCCCAATGGACTTGGAGGGAAAGAAACCAGCCCCCTCCACCCCTATATATAGTGGGGAGGTGCATGGGAGCAGCACCCCAAGCCCTGGCGCCTCCCTCTCCCTCCTCCCGCAGCGCTTGGCGAAGCCCTGTTGGAATCCCACTACTTCCACCACCACGCCGTCGTGCTGCTGGATCTCTATCAACCTCTCCTCCCCCCTTGCTAGATCAAGAAGGAGGAGACGTTGCTGCTCCGTTCGGCGCTAGGATCATCGGTGATTTGGATCACGACGAGTATGACTCCATCAACCCCGTTCTCTTGAGCGCTTCCGCTCGCGATCTACAAGGGTATGTAGATGCACTCCTCTCTCTTGTTGCTAGATGACTCCATAGATTGATCTTGGTGATGCGTAGAAAATTTTGAATTTCTGCTACGTTCCCCAACAGATTCATGAAACCCATTGTATGATGTGTAAACACAGTCCCCTCTGGCGAATGGAAGTTGCATAGCACGGTAATCATCGCGAGTGATATGATCGATGATTGGTTGGATGATCGGATAATTGAGTCCGAGGAACATGGAGTGGTTGCCAAGGCTGTAAACCCGCCTCTAGTTGAATACGCCTGGCCCAACGGAGCTGGGATCTTTCTCGAACACGAAGCAGCCATAGCCATCAATGTCACGAATGCCCCAGGCATTGTACTGCATGTAGTTTGATGAAATGGTTTGGTCAATTTGGTACGTGCAAATGAGCATCAAATGACCACCGTCAACTGAACGAGCGATAAACCACCACCCATCGGCTGGTATGATTCCAGGTCCTGGAATCATGAAGGCCAGCGCATTTGCGTCTGCTGCAACAATTCAAATTGGAGACCAAAATGACAAAAAGAAACAATCATGTTCAGAGTATGTGTGGAATTAAGATTATTATAACAGTGACACATATCATAGACAGAGAATTGCAATGTCGTGGTCATAATCATACCCCAAGTTCAAAAAATAAGCCAATGGCTTTCATATTCTAGCAATATATCATGGTTCAAACATCATGTAACAAAGAGAGGAAAACAGATATGACAGGGCCTACTCATATTCTACCATAGCACTTACTACAGTTATCATATCAACTCTAAGCAATAACATGCGTTGTTATAAAAAATCCTGGCAATGAGAGTAACATATAGCAATCATGAGGTTATACTCATAATATCTATTCTAACAATCATTAGATACCAATTGTTCTCATTTCAACTCTAACAATAACATGTGTGGTCATAAAAACCTAGGAAATGAGAGGAACATATAGCAATGATGTGGTTATAGACATACTATATATTCTAAATTTGTAACAATGAACAGGCAGTCGTATTCTTACGTTAAAGATGAGATGAGATAGAATAATTACACGACGATGGATTCCACCAGTATAGGCAGCCAATCTGTGCGTCGACCGCGTAAACGATGCCCTCGTGCACTATAGCATTAGACAGAAGTGTTGGGTGAAGAGGATTGACGATGAGCCATAACCATGTATGGCGACCGGATTCCAGATAGACTAATCCCATGTTGAACACGACAATGAGCTTGTAGTACATGTAGTCTTCCGATGGTGTGGGCACTTCGCAGATTACAACCTTCAGCAAACAGAGGTCGAGACAAAAAGCTCGACGCGTCTCGTGCGTAGTAGGCAGGAGTGTCCGGCGGGCCGCGAGGCTCGATCGCGGCGGTATCCAAAGATGGAAGGGTGATCTCTCGCTGGGTGTAGATATCCACGAGACGCCACGGACTACAGATTGGTGGATGAGGACGATCCAGTTGTCCTTCATGCCCGCCCAGTAGTGGCCGCGCATGAAGGGCAGGTGGACGGGTAGTGGTAGCATGTCGAGGGGCCCCACAGCAACCTCCGTAGGATAGTCAAGTCGGTGTCTGGGCCACCTGCGAGGATCAGGCATCAGCAAGCAGGGTGTCTTGAAAAGAGCCGGCCGGTTGCAGACGAGTAGACGGTACAAACACACTGAGCATGCGGCCAGACGGACGGTGCTGAGTAGGTCCATACGATTACAGATCTGCTCCAAGAGAACATCGGGGAGGGAATTCCAATCGCGGCTCTGCGTGTCTGTCGGTTCTGCCATTGGGGTTTTCGGTGCCTGCGAGCCAGCGGGGAAGTGGATTCGGGCGGGCGAGCGAAGAAGCTTCTCCTCGTGTGGCCGAGCAGTGAGCGGGGGGATATGGTACGCGCGAGCTACCAAGGAAGATAGCGCGGGCGGGCGAGCAGTGAGCGGGGGGAAATGGTGTGCGGCCGACGATGGGGAAGAGAGGAGGAAGAAGAGTGGAAGACGGGAAAGAAAGTGCATTAAATCTCAATTCTACTACTACTACCAGGATATACCGTCCTTCGGATTGTAAATAGTTACACCGATGACATGTGGGTCTACCACAAGAGGGCCCATATGTTAGTTAATGGAGGGCAGAAGCGTGCTCTACTGGCAAACATGATGGCAGTACTGGGTAAGGCTGATTTAGTAACACCAACACGCTGGTTTAGCTTATTAATTAAGTGTCCCACCTGCTGCAGCGTGTATTGTCACTTCACTGCGAAGACTAGTTGAATAGTTCTCTCTGGCCGAGATGGGGAATAATGGATCGCGAAGACTTCCTTTCTACATTATCCCTATGCCTATATGCTCACTTCACTCATTTTGCTCCGTACGTAGTCACTTGTTGAAATCTCTAGAAAGACAAATACTCCGTATTTGGGAACAGAGGGAGGATTTTACTCCGCATTTGGGAACAGAGGGAGTATCACCATATGGAGGGAACAGAGGAAGCTTGAAATATGAACATGTCAATGGGAGGGAGTAAGCCCCATGCATGCATGCATGCAACATGCAACACTCACACGTACACATGGATGCACGCAACACTCACGCACCCATGTGGCACACAGCACACGACGCAACCACATGCTCACGCTCAAGTGCTCAACCTACTCCCTACGTCCGTGAAAGACTGTACATTTAGAGATTTACACATTGACCAGGGCATAATTAACGCCCAAAAGTTATGTGTGCATGCGACCATTGAGAGAAGAAGATTAAATGAAGGTCGTTGCATGATGTAATTAAGGATAGACATGTAGCCTATACCTAGAGCACAAGTTGGTGCATTAGTCAATCAATATCGATTTAGATTAAAGGCTAAATGCATTGGAAGTGTAGATGTACTACACTCTTTGTTTTTTAGCCGACTTCTTTGCTCTGCCAACTGACAGGTGGGACCCAGAAACCAGGTGACAATTTAACCAGTCAACAAAGTGCCACGTCGACTATGTGGCCGGTCAGTAGGGTGCAATACGGTGCTCTACGGTGAGCTAGTGATCGTATAATCACCGCAAAACTATATATAGTGACCGTAAAGAGCGTATTGTTACATACGTTGACCGCCAGTGTATTTTCTCGTTTCAAATTAAGCCATATTAACCAGAAAGGATGCAGTATGGACTAGTACTAGTACTGCTTTGATGTGTCCCGTCAACTCGCCGAACGAGGAGAAGCTTGCTTACTACGCCTCTCCCTCGCCCACGCGCGCGGTGGTTCGCTGGACGTGGAGAGGGTTTTGACTACAGCGCGCCCTCTCCCTCTCCCTCGCCCTCGCCCTCGCGGTGGATGTGCAGCAGTTCAATCGGTGTCAGATTGCCAGAAGCATAATGTGTACTGTAGTATCATCATTGTTGGACCTTCCGAAGAGGCGAAGAGCCAAGTGCAAGGTTCACACGAGTACGAACTGCTGAACCTCCCGAAGAGGCAAAGAGCCAAGCGCAAGGTTTTATCGGAGTTGTCGTCCTAGTAGGAGCGTACTACAACTATAGCGAACGATGCTACTGTATGATGCCGCCACGTCACGTATATCCAAAGCCGTGCCACCTTTTTTTTCTCAAAGAGCGTGTTGGAGCGCGTGCAACAACCACACAAGTTGCACGTACACATAACACATTTACTAGTAATAAATTCTAAAGGATAAATGCCAGTATGCCACACAAGTTCATCTCCAATTCATGTGATAAATTTGTGCACGACTAGTCTACATATATTCACAGCGGTACCGTTCACAATCTACCATACTCCACTTACACATTATAGATGGGCTACATGTCCTCCTCCAGGTTCCAGTCCCAGGTGTTCTTCATGGATGGCACGATCCATAGCGGTGGGAAACGGGAATCATTGTCGTAGCTTTCTAGTCCGGTTCCACATGATGGAGACTCATCCAAGCTGAAGCGGCATAAATTAGGGATAGCGTGTCCCAGCATGTCGTTCATCCGGCGGTGCGCACGGAAGACACAACCATGCTTCATGAACGGCAGGCCTTCCGTGTCGTGCATGGAAGGTGGCATCCGCTTCAGAATGGGTAGCCGTCCCCAATGAAAAGCGAGTACTCTCCAAGAGTGTTCCTCCGCACCCACGTAGCATCACGGGGGTCGAACTCGGCGCCGTTCATCTGGTACACGCTGCATCTCATATCTGGACACATGGTGACATACATAGCCAAGGTCCATGCATAATAATTTTGTGCTCAAATATGGCGGTCAGTAATATTGTGCAACAAATAGTACTACTCCGGTATAGAGGAAGGAAAATAACCGGCTTATTATATATAGCCACTGTTGGCTACATGTATGAGATAGTAAGACATGGAAAAACAAAAATGGTGGCAGCTAGTGGGTTCAAGTCTTCAAGGGCCTAGCTAGCTATACGCGTCCTCCAAGGTAAAAAGTACTCCTACTACTAGTACGTAAGTTGGGTACTAGTACAACAATGAAAGAGAAGGCGAGAGGGTTAAAAATGGAATACCTGGGTAGATGATGACGGTCCGATCGTGGTAGATTATGTGACCATGTTGCACATCAGTGGTACCATGGGTAACGACTGCTAAGATAGTTGATCCCAATATGCCAAAGTCGGCTACAAGGTTCCAGGTTAGACCGAATCGCGGATGCAAATGCACATCCAGGATCGGCGATCTTATTTTGATCGCGGGATGACTGGTCCCTGCAAAATAATGGAGTACCGTTAGGGATGCAAATGATGGTTTGTGCATTCCGTTTTTAATCTCCCGTACCGTAGGATGGCAACCAGATGAAACAAGTCCCCTGGCTTGTCACCGCGAAGATGCGGCCTAGATGGCGCACGGCGTCTTCGAACGTGTAGGGGTACAAATCTGCCGCCGCCAACATGCGCCAGCCTCTGCTGTTACTGCCTATTGCATTGATGGCAATCCTTATGTCGAACACCGGGATGAGATAGTAACCATCGTAGCCGCGTCGCTTTGTCGGCGGGTACGCAATTGCTATCTTCTTCAATCTCATGTAGGCATCATCATACGTATTCAAGCCCAGCCAGTCCGGAAGGCCGATCCCAATGGTGGAGAAGGGGTCTACAGGAACGGCCGCACTGCTGTGGATGTTGTGCAAAATGATGGTGGTATCCGGCCGGCGGTATGCAAGCCAATCTTCGTTGGCACCGACCCAGACCTATATATAAGACGGTGGGCAGCGGAGAAATTACGGGATGGAAATGGAATAACTAAGTACTACCTGATCAAACTCCATTACTGACCTGCTCATCGGACAAAACCCGACTACCTCTCAACGTCGGCAACTCTAGCGGAGTCAATGTGCAACCATGGCCAGGGAGCGGTGGACTGTTTGAAGGATTGTCCCATAGAAGAACCTTCTCCTTGAGGACGCATGGAAGACCAACAAGCATGGCCTTTTCCCAAGCCATTTTAAGCACCGTCTTGAAATAGTTGGTGTAGGAAGCACCGAGTCTTGCGGCGGTGAGGACGTCGGAGCGGCGTGCGATTTCTCCCAGAGGATCGTCGTCCAAGGTCTCCCAGCCCCGACGAGGAGGAGAACCGCCTGGCGAATCCATGGGATCAGCGACGAAATGCCTTCTCTTCGGGGGGAGGGGAACTGGCGAGGAGGAGATAAGAGCGTAGTAACCGCAGGGCCTCGTCCCTTCCAACTGTAGATCGTTCCTTCCAACTGTAGCGAAGGGGTGAGGCTATTATTTACTACTAGTACTAGCATTATGGGACGTTATGGGATTGCATTATACTATAAATAATAGCACTAATAAGAAATATTTGGCACTAGCTAGTAGTTTTTGGCGTGGATTAAGAAATTTTTGGTATGTTTTTGCTATTTTTTGTACACACCAACTAGTGTCAAAAAACGTCTTACATTATGTGACGGAGGAGTACGTACTCGTACTGTAGCAGTACTAGTACTACTTTCTCAACTAGTAGGCGAGGGTAGTGCTATGTACTGTACTTCTAGTATAGTGCACCAGTTTTGAACTTTTGAATCTCAGGGCCAAGGAGCTACAGTTGGAAGTGGAGGGTACTACTGTTCTCTAGAACCATCGCTGTACTATCAATGCAGGGAAAGTACACCTGTGTAGTGGCCTAGTGGGTACTCTCGGTGCTCTATTCAGCCGCTCCTCTCACGTAGTTGGCCTACTCAGCCGCTCCTCTCACGCACACACTAGCAGCCTGTTTATCAGCGACGGTTACTGCGGGGGCAGAACATTTGAGTTATTTGATACAGCCAGACTAGGCTTTTCGTTTCCATTTGTGGAGATGTAATGGATCTCGTCGAACTTTGTTAGTAGTTCCTTCTTTATGAATGAGATGAAGCAAAGCTTTTGCCTCCGTTTCAAAAAAAACATGTCAAGAGAAATTTCTTTTATAGTAGAGCCGATAATGGAGTGAAGTCCATGCGTGCAACGCCACAAGCTACAGAGTAGTAGTAGAGCACTTTACGTACAGAGCCATATTGCACAGTTCCCAATGCCCCGCCCGGCTTTTCCGGCTCCTCGAGCTTAATTGGGGGGCGCTAGTTTAAATATGCTACTAGCTGATGAGGAAGCTGCAAGCGAGGTGCGGCTAGGGCGAGCACACGAGCCACGAGATGCTGGGAAGGAAAACCCGTTCACGTGGCTAGGCTATCCAGTGCACCTAGATTGTGGTGCCGCACGTCCGTTTGACTTCAAAACTCAAACTACCCGTGTAAAATATTGGCTCGCAGCGAAGTTACTATTTAAAAAAAAGGCCGCCGAGCGTTCGGCCAGGATCAAACCCACAAAACGAGGTATACACTCCCGCGACCACTAGTAGTACTCGTTGGAGTACAACGCAACCTAGAATCGCCTTTTGTCGCTAGTAGTACATTGTTCCTTACAAGAAACCCCTAATAATGCAAGAAACCACTAATAATGCCAAGAAACTACTACCACTTGCATACGTGGCAGACTTAAGATAAGACTACCTTATCAACCATTGTACATACTCTTACCAACCAGCCCTACCAAGAAACGACTACTCTACAAAGTGCCGTTATAGGCACGTTTCAACCCATGGCCCTGTTTGGATACATTTGTTGTCAATGTAACCCTGCCATCCAAACACCACTTTGGTTAGAGTTAGTCAGGGTTAGAATCTAACCTCTGACTTAGAGTATCCAAACAGGGCCCGTGTCGCCCATTAAGTCAACGCCTTCTATTCGACCGGGTGTTATGACTTGTGGGACCTACATGTCAGTCTGCACAAAGATCCCCGAGTGACCTCCTACCTCCGGCCCGTCCACCTAGTCATCCTCGGCCATGGGACGCAGCTACCGCCGCCGGCAGAAGGCGAGGTCAAAACCGCCGGCGGTGCGGAGCCCATCTTGCGGCAGCCCGGATGCCAGCTCCGTCCGGCGCTCACGGCCACTAGCTTGCCAAGATAGCTCCGTCCAGCTGCTTGTCTGCAAGGTTTGCTAGCTAGATTGGCACGGCGGCGCGGCGGCTTGCTCGCGCGCGCCGCGCTAAGGCCAGCCATCTGGCTCGAGCGAAGGCCAGCGCAGCAGCTTGCTCGCTCGTGAGTCACGCTCGAGCCAGCCTGCCAACCCGTGCGGAAGCCAGCGCGGCGTCCGGCCCGTCCGGCGGAGCGGCGGCCAACTCGCTCATCACCGGCGCCACCGACGAACACGCATCAGCACTGTTTGAAGTAATGTTCAGGAAAAATAATGATTTGAGGGGGAATAACAGGATAGAAGGTCAGATGTGGGTCCCTCATGTCAACGGTCAAACAAAATGTGTTGGTTTAAGCTGCCTCGTCAGCACGGACGTGTGGTCCAACCCTGTCATAAATGGGTTTAAACTAACCTAATCGGTAGGTAGTAGTTTTTGGCGTGGATTAAGAAATTTTGGGTATGTTTTTGCTATTTTTTGTACAATAGATTCTTCCTAGGGCTGGTTGAAAGTGGTAGTTTTTTGTTAAATACTCTACATATTGTAAGTAGGAGTGAAAGTTAAGCTTTGGAACCCAATAAGCAAGGCTAGTTACATAGTGCATATGTGTACATGATTGAAAGTAAATATCAACCATGAGTGACTAATATCTTGATGGAAAACTCGAAACTATGGAATACTAGGGAATTGTTTTTTGCATGGTTGGAAATACTAGCAATGTTCATGTGCGTTGCAAGGAATCATAATTAGAATAATACTTATTCACAAACTTGATACAAAACACTCTAATTTTGATATACATATATCACTAGAGATATATTATGTTTCAATTAGAATATATTCCTTGGGCTGTTTTGGTGAGGTCAGGGAGGGATGTGGTTGGTTTTAAGATACTAATTATGGGTTTTTCTGAAAATTGGTAGACACGTGGGATGTTTGTGAGAAAAGGCAACAACTTACCTCAGAGTCGTTAGATGTAGATCTAATGGTCACAAACGACGGATGGCAGACACACCATCATCACCAACTTAGTCTTCTGTAGGAGTACTAGTAGCAAGATCCGTGCATTCACGGAACATCAAGATGTTATAAAAACACTCGTTGTGATTGACCCATGCGGGAGTAATCCCATGTGTAACAACTAATGGTATCTCGAGAAATAGGAGATAAGGTGAAGAGGAGTGGGGCGTGGTGGTGATCGGTGGTCGGACTGAGCGGAGGCATGGGGATTGATGACGCCGGCAGCGGCCACCAGGCCAGTTTGTTCCAGAGGCTTCCTTACTTAATTGCTCAACAATGAGGTTGTTGGAGATAAGGATGAACGAGGGAAGGCCTTGTCTGCAAATGTGGAGAGGGGTGCGGGTATCTTTTAGTTTAATTTCCATCAGTCAGATATAGATCGGACGGTCTATATTGCAAGATGGCACGCGTACCATCATCACCAACTCGGTTTTTTATAAGAGAAGAAATATAAGTATGGAGATACAAACGTATTATCGATACTTGTTTCCGTAAACTAGCATCTACATTCTATTCAACGCCTCAGCATGTGAGGCCTTAGCACAATGACTTCTCGACTGTGTAAAACAAAGGTTTTCCCGTCGCCGATAAGGAGGGGGTGACGGCGGCGCGCTTTTTGGCTTGATCTAGTCCTAGTAGTCATACTAGGTGGTCTAAGCATGTGTAGATTTATTCTTTTTCACGTCTCGTGTTCGCCATACTGCCACGACTGTTGATGAATAGACGGTAAGTTATTCACGGGGAAACCCTTGTTGAGCGTGTTTGCGAGAGAGAGAGAGAGAGAGAGAGAGAGAGAGAGAGATAGTGTGCGTGTGTGATATGTCTAGAGACTGAGGCAATGATAACAGATTCTTTGTGTCTATGTGTGTGGAGGACAGAGGGAGACATGTACATGGGGCTTTGTGTTGACGTGGAGACACATATACATAATTAGAGAGTGAGTGTGCGAGATACACATGCGGACATGGGGAGAGATGAGGATCTAGATTAATGGGTGTTTGTGCGTGTCTGTGTGTGTTTGTGTGCGCGTTTGTGTGTGAGAGGGAGTGTGTGTATGTGGAGTAGAGAGACCACTAATGATGTAAACCTAGTATAAGGGAAGGGGGAATGGTGTGACATGTGTAGTAGCGGGATAGCATGGGTGCGGGCGGGGGGAGCAGACTATTTGGAAGAGACATCGATTGTGTGTGTGGGAGAGGGGTGTAGAGAGAGAGAGAGAAAGAGCTAGCGACGGAGAGAGAGAGAAAGAGAGAGAGGAAGAGAGAGGGCGAGAGAGGGGGCGTTTGTGTCCATAAATGGCGTATAGATAGGGAGACAATGTTGATGTTGTTTGGAATTGGCCTATGTATGGAGACGCAAGGGAAGCGAGTCATCGTGTGTGTGATAGGGACTTCATGAGAGATCTAGAATAGATGGTGTAGAAAACAATGTGCTAGATCGAGAACGATGATAAATTAGGGAGCTATGGAAAGAGTCACGACATATATGTGTACAGGGAGGAGCTGGGGTGGGTCCGCATGTGGGAGAGATAGAAAGAGGAGAGTGGTGCACAAGGAGACAAAGTGTGCTTGTTTTGCAGTGGGGGTGGTGTGTTAGGTGAGTGTGCGAGAACCACATAACTAGGGAGATAGACGCTTGGGGGCGACGTTTTGTGTGTATGGCAAAGATACACTCTACATAGTGCGTGTGCTTGGGAAAGAGAGATGCCGGGAGACCTAGCTAGAGAGTGGGGGAAGATATGTGTGCATGCCCAAGAGATAAAGTGATAGAGACCTATATTGGGGTCCGGACTTTAGAAGAGAGAGGGGTGTTAATGTGCTCGTGTGTTGGTGTTTGGGGGAGAGAACGACTTCTCTGTGTGTGTGGGGGGGGTGGGCGACGAGGGGGGGTAGCTTCAGATAAAGAGTGAGGTGTCTATATTTGAGGGACTTTAGCGTAATTGAGATATACATGGTCAATAGTGTGTGCACTCAAGGTTGATCAATTTGTTTCACAGTTTGGACTATGAGATAACGATACTTTTGAACATGCGTGATATACTTTGATGTACCAGAATTACAAACCTAAGATTGGAATTTTGGAATCCGACTCCATCATTAGCTTTTGTAATTCATTTAAACGGAGGTGCATTTTTTAGCCGGGATTTCGTGATTTCAAATTCATATATCAAACCTAGAGATATCCACATACGGGCATGTTCAAACTTTATAATCATCCACTTTATTCATACACATACACATTTTTTGCTTTTGTCATCATATTTAGGATAAACACATTTGGAATTTCATTTGAATTGGACCATATGATGGTATTTGCTTGTAGTAGCTCAATGATCCATATTTGAATTGAATGGACAATCTAAGTTTCGAGTTGGAGACATTGATTTTCAAAACTTGCACTTTTTTTGCGTGCAAAACAAAGAAATTCTCGGCCATGATATCATAGTCGGTCGTACAAGAGCAGAATATAATTTCAGGCACCAAAATCTTTCAAACTTCCCGCTCACATCGAAATATCTCGCGCCCGAAAGTTTAGCCCTGCGATATTCCTGTTTTACCCCTGCCACATGAACTGAAAAGGGCTGCTTTGGTAACTCCATTGTTTTCCCCTCTTTGCACCCAACATTCTTCCCCAGAGCCCCTCCCCTTCCCCTCCCCGACCCCCCCCCAACCACGGCAAGCCGCCGAATCTAGTCCTCCGCGCCGCAGCGGTGGACCTCACACCCTGACGGATCTACCTTCCGCACCTTGGAACCCCCAACTGCCAACTCACCACTTCACCGGAGCCGCTTCAGCGACTGGCTTGTACACCGCTCCAGATCTCCTTGACCGCCATCATGGTCCACCGCACCGGATCTGCTTAGCCGGCGCCCTCGTCCACCACAGTGTAGGCCCTTCACTGACTCCCTCGTCCGTCCCTTCGCTGGCCCTTCATAAAAGCCCTCGTCCGCCGCAACAGATCCGCCTCACCGAAAGCACTGTACAACGCGCCCGCCGAAGCCTTCGTCCACTGCACCGGACCTGCTCCGCGGACGCCATATTCAACTCCACCAGCCCTGCTTTACTGACGCCGCAGCCTCATCAGGTTATTTCGATCTGTACTCCTTCGGTTTTTCTCTTTATAGTGCAACTGTTCACTTACCACAGATGAGCTTTCTTGTATGTCGACAGGCGCCACAACCGTAGCACCGGAGCCGCTTCAGCAACGGCGACAGCCGGCCCAAACTCAACCGCAACACGAGCACCATCGACGATCCTTAGCTATCAAGTATGCCAACGATACCCATACGCCACCGAGAATCAGGTATTATTATCCAACGGCCGGCGCCTACGTTCACTTTCTTAGCATAAGCACCGCACCTTTGAATTTCTTCAGGGCATCATTCAGTTTTTCATGAGACGTGTTATTTTGCTTGCACCTGTAGGGCCATACTTCTGGCAGTGAACATGTTACATGTGCTAAATTACATACCAGTGCACATATAGTTAATATGCTTTAGTTTTGTCCTAAGTATTACTGTACTTCCTAGATATCACTGCCTACTATTTTACTTCTTGCATGCTATATTTCTGATAATGGTGTTGTTCTGATGCCACCTGTTGGTTCCATCAGACTGCTTCATGTTCTCTATGCTTAATTACACATCAGCAAACTAGCATGTGGTTCCGCAGGTTTTTGTTTGTTTTACCCTACATTTTCTCATGCTAGCTATTACATCACTGCTACGAGCCTCTGTTCATTACTTTTGTGTGTGTTCTTGATCTTCCCAAGTTGCATGACTAATTTGATGCTTCTATTAATTATGGAGCTGCCAACCCCATCAAGCAAAATATTTGTTCTTTTGGGGCTGGCACCTCGAACAAGCATAAAAATAGAGGGAAGCTGATATATTGTCGTGTATGCACACACCCTTCTTTCATTAGTTTAGATGAACCATTGATGATCAATTCGAACCAGTGCATGCAATTAAAATTAATTTTACCTAAATAGAGGGTGCAGAATAAACTACAACAAGTAGATTTGCAACCACGGGATGCTGACGATATCTTCAAAGAACATTGGAACAGCAGCGAGGCTTCACAGCAACATATGGTAAGCCAGTGTGTTTTAGTACATGTGAAATGTAATGCGTGTGGGCTGCTTTCTTGGCTTGTGCCCTCAACCTGTAATCCTACAGAATAACAAATAGTTCAGTTGTCTGCTTTGCTGTATTGCTTGATTCGAATGCTTGTTTGTTACTTGTTACGCTATACCTGAGTTGGCCAATATGTCAGCAGTGCCTACTGTGCTACCGTAAAGAAATGCATACCTAGTTCATTTGAGTCCTTAACTTTTCCTCTGAACTTCATCACAAGACTGTCTTCGTAGTGTATATGAGGCCACACTGTTAAGTGCTTTCTCAGATTATTTCAACTGCTTAGATGCCTTGGCAACTTAGCGGTGGTACACTCCCTTTCAACTAGGGATGTCAACTGGGTCCCGTTTAATCCCGATTAAAGTCCACTAGTGGTCTGATAGTTCAAAAGAGTTTTTGTTTTTTGAGGAAAATGAACCAGGGAGCTAGCAAAAACTAACTAGATGGGACTGGCGGATGTCATTTATTTGCCACTTACATCCCTAGTTTCATCTTACCATTTTAATTTCTTTTCGGCTGATGCTGCTTTGAACCATTTAAATATAGCTTGCCATGCTCGGCAATAATTCATATGTCGTTTACCATGTAAGCTTACTGCCTGGATCATGCGATAACTATCTCTTACTTATGTCCAACGGAAACCTTTCAGGATGTCGTTCACACTAGTACACAATGTACAACCCCAAAATCTATTTGTGGAAGCAGTGCGCCATCCATGTTACCAGATGGTAGCAGTTCAGAGGCAACACCGGCGGAGAGTAGTCTGAGCACAGATATTATAGTTCTTGAGGCTCTACTAGAGGCAGAAAGAGATGGTGTGGCTGCCATGAATGAGGTAATCTCGATCTTGAAGCTAGAAATTATGCAATTAGTTGCACGCATTATGCAAGCAACCCAAGAATTGGAGGAAGTAAAAATGTTGCATTTGAAGACGGAGGAGGTCCTGCTGCTTCTGCTACCTGAAGCCCAGGGTAATCCCAGTTCTTCTTTAGATAGCAGTTGAAATTGTCATTAGATTATTGTACTTGCATGTTGTGTCATGTCTCTGAATGATTATGTTGTAAGACCCCCTATGTTGTCCATGTGTTGTAATGATCCGAATTTTTTAGGCAAGGTAATCCTCAGTACTTGTATGATTGACATAAGGTGAACTGTTTTTCGTGTGAGCATATTGTATTGGATGAAATAATTGTTTGACTCAAAGTGTATCCAACCTACTGAATTCGAAGATCACGGCATTTCTAAATCATAATCATATATAAAGGTGGAATAAATCTTTGTTGTGGTTTTGAAGAAATAAATAACAAAATGTAGAATTATCTGTGGATATTCGTAATCGAATAAAAATTGGATTTGGATTTAGTTGCCAGGGCCCAGGGCAAACGTGAATGCTAATTCTCCCAAGTTTTGAACGAAGCGGCTAAACACCCACTATCATTTGTGGGCCGCCCGAAGCAAGTGTTTGCGAGATGGAAATTACTGTCTACCCCTGACACTTGACATCGATAGGGGTAGACTAGTAACTTCAATCAGACATGACACGACGGCCTCTCAGCCCATTCAGACACGGTGGGCGCCAAACGTGGGCGGCAAAACACATTTGATTCAAGCTCATCCGAAAGAGATGTGTCTCTCCCTCCATTTCCCCATTCATCCACGGTGGGCGACAAAACAAACTCTTCTCGTCCGAAATCGATGTAGGCTAATATTTTAAATAGGGGCAGATGTGTAACTTCCCTCAGACGTGACACAACCGCCCTACCTGTCAGCCCCGTTCATACACCGTGGGCGGCAAAACACCCTCTCCTCGCCCGAAATCATTACCGGCAAATATTTGGGAGATGCGAGATTACTGTCCTATCCCCAACCGACGTGATGTCTGAAATTTTAAACGGGGGATAAGTTCGTAACTTCCCCACATTTCAGACAAGCGCATCCCAAAGTTTGAGATCCCCCCTCCCCCTCCATTTCCCCATTCATACACCAACGGCGCCACGACAACCTCCCCACTGCGGCCAGCCTCCTCCGTCCGCCACCCCATCCTCCACCTTGCCGGAGCCGCTACCCCTACCCCGTTGTCCACTGCAAGAGATGGACGTCTCTCATCCATGGCACCGGACCAGGATCCTTTCATCGCGTCATCTCGCTTCATCGGCGCCGTCGTCCACTTTGCCGTTGCCGCTCCTACGACCGCCTCGTCCACGGCAACAGGATTTATCCCCCAACCCGGCCGTCTGCCATCTAAAGTCTTCTTCCTCGCCGCCGACAGCCATCGCACCCACAGCACCCTCAACGTATCAACAGGGGCCTACACGGCGTCGCAAGAGAGGTGGTACTCTTCCATATGTGCTTAAGTTATTGATCTCACCCGGAAAATAGATCTTAAACTGTTTACTTTACTTTTCTTGTCCGTACCAAATCGTAGTGGCTAGTTGAATGCAAACATTGGTTGCGAAGTAGCTTTGTCTGGTTTGCACCTTCAGATCCGCCATGTCACGGTCGCTATACTCGTAAAGCTTATGGTTTCCCCCCTTTATATTCACTACCATCACCGTAGGTGCTTCCCTGCTTCGTGTCGTGCTAGCACTGCTCCTCAAGACCTCAACCCATCAAGCGAAACAACATGCCACTCATAATTCCAAAGCTTACGTGTTGAAATACGAATCTGATATGATGCTCATATTACTAAAACAGAGAATGTTTAATTGGTTACCTAATGTTCCTATATTCGTTTCAAAAAGCATGTGCGCCACCCACTGGTCCAGCTAGTTCCACTTTCCTGATTTTACTCTTGATGCTTAGGGTTTTCCCCTTTTATCTACTCTACTATGATCTGCGTAGGTGCTTTCTGTCATACTAGCATTACTCCACCCTTCAAGCTAAACAACACAACACTCAAAATTCCAAAGCTTAGTTGTTCAAATATGATTGTGAGATGATACTGATATTAGTTAACAGACACATTTAATTGGTTAGCTAAAGGTCCCACTTGAGTTTCCAAATGCATGTCGTGACATATAGAGAGACAGCAGAATTGCATTTCTTTGTCACTTGTTGACTGTACTTTCTTGTTCATACCAAATCTTAGTTGTTATTTCAAAGCAAACATCGGTTGCTAACTACCCTTTGCGCGGTTTGCAGCTTCAGATCTGCCATCCCACTGCCACGGTCAACACTATACTCATCATGCTTACGGTTTCCCCATTTTATGATGACCACGATCAGCCTACGTGGTTCGTGTCGTAATAGCACTGCTCCACCCATCGAGCTAAACAAGCTTAGTTGTACAAATTCAAATCTGATATTATGCTGATATTAGTAAAACTGAGAGATGTTTAATTGGTCAGCTAAATGTTCCTACTTTAGTTTCGAAATGCATGTGAGCCACATATGGAGAGACCGGAAGGAATAGTATTTCTCTGTGCGCTCTGGTTCATCATGGGTGTCCAACCGACATTGTATAGAAAGACTTGTAATATCTTCAATCTGCTTGCTCTTCTGCTCTTCTTTAAGATGATCCTCTTCTCTTGCGGTCGACTGGTCAGGTCGAGTTATTCTCCCTTAGTATATTTTGAATCTGTCAGGTCAGGTCGACTTGTTCTTCTTTACTATATGTTGAAGCTGTCATCTGCGAAGTATCATCACTTCTGGAGCTCCCATATTTTGAGTAGTAGGCCACAGTATATTAATGCACACACCAAATTACAGCATGCATGGCACCTCTTAGAAGTTGCAGAGATAACACAAAGCGGTTTACAGGGAGGAAGTATTGGATTAGAATCACTTCTGCATTACAAAGATAATCTCACTTGTTTTTATGTTTTCATGCATGTAAAGTATTGAACATTATCAAAATGAATATGAGAATGGGCGCACGAGAGGAATATTGCGGAACGATCCACTGGCTAACAAACTTGGCATGGTGGAGGATGACCTATCTTATTCACCCATCAAGGTGCATGCTCTAACTTGGCAAGGTTGTATTGGTCGCACATATTTTGCATCTGACCTCTTGCATTACTTCTATTTTGTTACACCATCTGCTTAGTTTAAGCATCATATATGAGTATATGCCATACCTATCCATTTTCTTTACCTATTCCATGTGTCGTCATACTATGTTTTTCGAGTCAAATGTTGTTCTTTCGTAATAGATGTCCAAAAGGAAGAGGGTGATTGCAGATCCTTAAGGAGTACAAACTAGGTATTTGGAAAAGGTAGTGATACCTGTTAAATCAGATAGATCAGCAGGCACAGAAAACACGGACCCAACTGTAACAGACTTTACCCCTACGCTAGTGGCCAAACTCCTATTAGAACTGCTGACAGCCCAGCGTCAGGTACTGTCTATGATATGAATTCAAAATTTGAACTCCTAAATTTCTGCATGTGCCTTACGTTCTCTCTTGTATGAAAACTAATTTCAGATGAATCTCCTTGCTCAAAGGATCATAGGATCTCACGACAATACTGGGCTCTGCATTGCTCTTGTCAGTACCTCTTGCCCTTTGTCAGCATACTTACACTCATTGCTGTTTGATTATGTAGCATCACTGTAAATGTTCGCTTCTTTATCCTTCCTTTGCTTGAAATTATAAGATCTATATTTACTCTTAGATAAATGTAGAATTAACACAATGGTTATGAAGTTTTGGATTGCTCATGTAAGTACCTGTTGTCATGTACTCCCTCTGTATCGAATTAATTGTTGATCAATTGGATGTATTTAGAACTTAATAGTGCTAGATACATCCATTTGAGCGACAACTATAATGGACGGTGGTGGTATTACTGTACATGCATCGCGAGATAGTTGATTGTCTAGCATTAGTCTGCATCTTATCTGCCCTGCCCTCCACTTTCTCCAAATATCATATCTACATTTACTCTTACCAAAGTGTTGAATAAAGCCAATGCCACTGCACACGTTGATGTCTACATTCCTCTTGTCAGTACCTTTTGCCTTGTAACGCTGTACTTAATTAATTGCTATTTGATTATGTATCATCAGTCTGCACCTTTGCTTCATTATCCTCTATTTCTTCCAATATTATTTGATCTATATTTACTCTTTGCAAAATGTAGAATAATGGCAACGCTTATAAAGAATTTTCTTTGGGGAATTTATTGAATTATCGTTCCATCAACATGGAGAAGGGCTTTGTCCAGCCCGTGTTAACATGTAATGTAAGTTCATCCTTCTCAAGCCTTCAAACTTTGTTCTAGTATAGATTTGGATAGGCATCATTTCCTCCACTGCTGTTTACATCTGATTGGATGTTTGCAACAACTACCAGTTTTAAATTGTAGTTGTAAAAACATGTTCCTTATGCAGAACAGATCCCTTTATTTGCTTATATAATTGTGAAACCTGTTACGTGTCTCCTTGTTTCTCTTTCAAAGTCGTATCTCTTATGCCAGGCAGAACTTTAGGAAAGATAGTGAGCCAAACCATCTTGAGGACAGCGAGATGACCCCAAGGTCCTGTCTTGATGAAGACAGTGAGTTGAAGCTACTCACCAGCAGGTGTGAGACAACCTCTGTGCAGTCGCTGCCTCAATCAGTTCGACTTCTTCAGTCTCAACATAAAGCGGAAAGGCTTGCTTTAGCTCAGCTCCGACTTGAAGTCAAATATGTAATGAAGATGTCAGGGGACTGCCTTGCGCACTATGGTGCCATACAGCTAGGGATGAAGCAGCTATCGTTGACACAAATGAGGTCTCATCAGCTTGTTCGGCTGCTTGCGGGGGCCCGAGCTTGCCAGGTCTAGTGCCTTCTGAAGTGCTCTCAGTTTTGTATATTCTTTTGTCCGCGCGTTTATATGCACTGGTGGCGACCTTTGATGCCCGGTGTATGTAATCCGCGGTCATGTTGCGCTTTATTATCACCGGGTAGCGAACTTTGGTTCCTAATATGCCGTAATTTCTTTGTTGTATAGTCTAGGTTTATTCTTTGGTCGGTATGCTGTAATTTAGGCCGGAAGGTTCAGTGGATCTCAGTGTTGTCGGTCTTCAGGCCGGCTCGTTACCCATATGGGCCAAAACGTGGGCCTATAATCAGCTTGGGCCATTAGCAGGTCTAAACCTATAGTAGTTTCCCGCCTTTAACAGTCCATGGGCTACGTATTTACTGTAGTGACACTGGGCTTCCTACGGGCCGTAGAAACAATGGGCCTCCTACGGGCTGTAGAAACAATGGGCCTTCTACGGGTCGTATCATCAATGGGCCTTAGATGGGCCGTATGATCGATTGGCCAAACATGGGCCAAAAACAGACCGCATTATGGCCGTAAACGGGCTAGAGTTGGAGTCGTCCGTTCATGGGCCGACCATAACGGGCCGTCGTTAATAGGCCATATTTGATGGCGCTGTGAAAACGGCCCAACGTATTAACGGGCCACAAACGGGCCGACTGTAACCACGGGCTGAATTTGGCCCACAAGCAGAAAATGGCAGTAATGGGCCGTAAGTAACCGAATGCTGGAAATGAGCCCAAGAATAAATGGGCCCTGAGAAGGCCGAAAGATAACATGGGCTGCAAACGGCCCAATGGATTAATGGGCCGTTAATGGGTATAAAGTGATACACTGTTCATTACGGGCCAGTTTCACCAAGGGCCGTTAATGGGCCAAGAGTTACAAAGGGCCTCATTTGGGCCGAAAGACGTCATGGGCCATACATGGGCCGGAACTTAAAATGGGCTGGAATCATATTGGACGGCCCAGATGACGCTACTGGGCCTAATTCGGATAGGTCGTAACGGGCCATGGGTTAGCGGGCTGTAAATGGGCTATATGCGAACAGGCCGTTAACAGGCTTTCCGTGGGCCGGCCCGCCACCTTTTGACCAAGTCAAACGGGCCGGCCTTTTCACAGGAATGGGCCTCTGTTGGGTCGTGCCACGTGTCGACGTATCATAGGCGCCTTCTGTCCAATGAGTGGATGACATCTGTCCCAACGGTGAGCCGACACGTGTTTCCTCCAGCCAATGATGATTTTACACGTGGAAAATCCCCATTGGTCGGGGCTGTTAGCGGGTTATCGGATCCAAAACCGGACCCGATAGCTTAACGGCGTTCCGTTACGGTGGATGCGACGTGTCGGTCACCTTTGACGAAAGCACTTCTGTGACGCGCGATTTATCGTCATGGAAGTGGACACTTCCGTGATGATAATTTTGGTAATGTCATGGAACACTTCTACGACAGCACAGGTATGACTATCTTGATTCTATCATGAAATTGTCATGGATGTACATGCATGACAAAAAATGCGACCTACTGTGACAAACACGTATCATCACGGAAGTGTTTTTTTTGTAGTGAATTATGTTATTATTGTTGAGACAACTTGCACTAGTGAAAGTATGAACCATAGGCCTTGTTTCCTAGCATTGCAATACCGTTTACGTTCACTTTTATCATTAGTTACCTTGCTGTTTTTATATTTTCAGATTACAAAAACCTATATCTATCATCCATATTGCACTTGTATCACCATCTCTTCGTCGAACTAGTGCACCTATACAATTTACCATTGTATTGGGTGTGTTGGGGACACAAGAGACTCTTTGTTATTTGGTTGCAGGGTTGTTTGAGAGAGACCATCTTCATCCTACGCCTCCCACGGAGTGATAAACCTTAGGTCATCCACTTGAGGGAAATTTGCTACAGTCCTACAAACCTCTGCACTTGGAGGCCCAACAACGTCTACAAGAAGAAGGTTGTGTAGTAGACATCAACTTGCTGAAAAGCTCTCACATAGACTCTTTCTGATGTTATGATAAATTGCAATTGCCTCAATGACTGAGATTATAGTTTGTTAGTTCTCAATAAAGTTTCTGATTCATACTTGACATTGTGGATAGATTATTACTTGAGCATAAGAAATCATATGACAATATCCATATATGTTGCTGTTAAAAGAATGATCATGATGCCCTCATGTCCATATTTTATTTTTATCGACACCTCTACCTCTAAACATGTGGTCATATTTATCGTTATCGGCTTCCGCTTGAGGACAAGCGGGGTCTAAGCTTGGGGGAGTTGATACGTCCATTTTGCATCATGCTTTTATATCGATATTTATTGCATTATGGGCTGTTATTACACATTATGTCACAATACTTATGCCTATTCTCTCTTATTTTACAAGGTTTACATGAAGAGGGAGAATGCCGGCAGCTGGAATTCTGGGCTGGAAAAGGAGCAAATATTAGAGACCTATTCTACACAACTCCAAAAGTCATGAAACTCCACGGAAGTTATTTTTGGAAATAATAAAAAATACTGAGCAAAGAAAATACCAGAGGGGACCCACACCCTGGGCACAAGGGTGGGGGCACGCCCTACCCCTGGGCGCGCCCCCTGCCTCGTGGGCCCCCTGGTGGCCCTCCGGTGCCCATCTTCTGCTATATGAAGTATTTCGTCCAAAGAAAAATCATAAGCCAGCTTTCAAGACGAGGCTCCACCGCCACGAGGCGGAACCTTGGCGGAACCAATCTAGGGCTCTGGCGGAGCTGTTCTGCCTGGGACACTTCCCTCTGGGAGGGGGAAATCATCGCCATAGTCATCATCAACGTTCCTCTCATCGTGAGGGGGCCAATCTCCATCAACACCTTCACCAGCACCATCTCCTCTCAAACCCTAGTTCATCTCTTGTATCCAATTCTTGTCTCTAAGTCTGAGATTGGTACTTGTAGGTTGCTAGTAGTGCTGATTACTCCTTGTAGTTGATGCTAGTTGGTTTATTTGGTGAAAGATCATATGTTCAGATCCTATATGCATATTAATACTCCTCTGATTATGAACATGAATATGCTTTGTGAGTAGTTACGTTTGTTCCTGAGGACATGGGAGAAGTCTTGCTATTAGTAGTCATGTGAATTTGGTATTCGTTTGATATTTTGATGAGATGTATGTTGTCTCTCTCTAGTGGTGTCATGTGAACGTCGAGTACATGACACTTCACCATTATTTGGGCCTAGAGGAAGGCATTGGGAAGTAATAAGTAGATGATGGGTTGCTAGAGTGACAGAAGCTTAAACCCTAGTTTATGCGTTGCTTCGTAAGGGGCTGATTTGGATCCATATGTTTCATGCTATGGTTAGGTTTACCTTAATACTTCTTTTGTAGTTGCGGATGCTTGCAATAGGAGTTAATCATAAGTGGGATGCTTGTCCAAGTAAGGACAGCACCCAAGCACCGGTCCACCCACATATCAAATTATCAAAGTACCGAACGTGAATCATATGAACGTGATGAAAACTAGCTTGACGATAATTCCCATGTGTCCTCGGGAGCGCTTTCCTCTTTATAAGAAATTGTCCAGACGTGTCCTTTGCTACAAAAAGGATTGGGCCACCTTGCTGCACTTTATTTACTTTTGTTACTTGTTGCTCGTTACAAATTATCTTATCACAAAACTATCTGTCACCTATAATTTCAGTGCTTGCAGAGAATACCTTGCTGAAAACCACTTATCATTTCCTTCTGCTCCTCGTTGGGTTCGACACTCTTATTTATCGAAAGGACTACGATAGATCCCCTATACTTGTGGGTCATCATTCACCCCCCCCCCCTCTAGTCAACTATATCGATCCTTTCAGCTGATCCCGAGGCAGATCCTGAGGCGACAGCAACAGAAGTCGGATTTTCTATGGCAGCCGGCAAAGTTATGCAAGATGCAGTGGCCACAGACGATCCGGCCCTGCGGGCCTCATCATATCTGCATGATGGTGGCGCATCCACGCGGGGTTCCGCGCCTGCCCCCACGCCTGTCGGGCGAGCCGCGCCACGCCGCTTGTAGCAAAGCGGCTGAGCCGAGAACCTCGTCCCTGTGGAGCCAGCCGCGGGCCGCCAGGTTGCAGCATCGGGTTGGTGCGGCGCGGGAGAGATGCTGCCCCCGGTTGCGTGCTGCAGCGTGTCGATGCGGGAGCCGCTTCCAGCCGGGCACCCGACCGCATCTGACGAAGATGCCGGCGCGGACTCTGAGGCGGATCGCTCTGGCCCGCCTGACGCGTCTGCGGGCGGCGATCCCGAGGACGATATGCCTGGTGCTCCTGACAGGGCGGATCCCAGGGAGGATTTGCTCCCTACGCCAGGATACTTGCGCTATGGCTCTGTTGAGGCTATTTCTTCATCATGTTGACATCTGTTTTTTTTTTTGCATGTTCTCCTGCATCATCATAAGACTCATACATGGGATTAGTCAACAACTGATCATCACAGTTATTTCCCCCTTGATCAATACCGGTGAGATGAGGAGACAGGAGGAGGATTTCTTTGCGAAGAAGTGCTCCGGCATTGGGATGGAGATCAGAAAAAGGAAACTTTGTTTCGTCGAAGACCACATCACGTGATATATAGACTTGGCCGGTGGCAACATCAAGGCATTTAACACCTTTGTGTTGGGCACTGTACCCAAGAAAAATGCATTGTTTTGACCTAAACATGAGCTTCCTATTGTTATAGGGACGTAGATTCGGCTAGCAAGCGCAGCCAAAAAAGCCGTTCCATGGGAGTTTCATTGTGTATGACACGGCTAGGAAGCATGTTAATGATGTGCGCGGCTGTCAAGAAGGCTTCATCCCAAAACTTAAGGGGCATAGAAGCGCCGGCTAGAAGAGCAAGGCCAACTTCGACGATATGGCGATGCTTGCGCTCGGCCGAACCGTTTTGTTGGTGAGCGTGTGGGCATGATACATGGTGTGAAATGCCAAGGGTTTGGAAGAAGGAATTTAGTTTTTCGTATTCCCCTCCCCAGTCCGATTGGACAGCAAGGATCTTACGATCAAACTTGCGTTCTACTAATGCTTGGAAGTTCTGAAACACTTGTAAAACGTCAGATCTTTTCTTGAGAAGATAGATCCAAGAGAATTTACTATAGTCATCGGTGAAACTGACGTAATATGTGTGTCTACCAACAGAACTAGGGGCAGGGCCCCAAACATCCGAGAATATTAATTGCAAGGGTTGAGTAGAAACACTAGTAGAAATAGGGTACGATAATTGATGACATTTTGCTCTTTGGCAAGAATCACAAATAGTTTCAGCATTACGCTCTCCAACAAATGGGAGCTTATTCTTTCTAAGCAAGCGTTCAACCAAGGAAAAAGAAGCATGTCCTAAGCGATCATGCCATCGTGTGGACGATAATTTGATGGCACCATAGGCTTGTTTATTGAATCTTGTAAACTCCAGAAGCAACGGGTAAAGCCCTCGAACGCATCTACCTCGATAGAGTACTTTCTTCGTGACCTGATCCTTGATCAAAAAGAAGAAAGGATGAAACTCGAGGAAGACATGGTTATCAATGGCAATTCTATGAACGGAAAGAAGATTCTTATGAGCACTAGGGACATGTAAGATTTTCCTAAGATGGATTTTATGATGAGGGGTATGTATAACTGAATGACCAACGTGACTGATCCTCATACCTGCACCATCGGCAGTGTGAATCTGATCCTTGCCGTGGTACTTCTCGCGAAGAGTCACCTTTTCGAGCTTTCCAGTGAGATGGTTGGTGGCGCCGCTGTCGAGGTACCAGTTGGTGTCGACGCCGTAGGAGCCATCTGCCGCAGCAGCAATCTTTTCATCGTCTTGAGAATCGTCCTCATCCTCGTCGTAGCGGTACCAGCAATCCCTGGCAGTATGGCCAGGCTTGCCGCAGATCTGACACCGCGGAGCATCAGGACGAGCCCTGCCAGAGCCGCCACCACGGTGACCTCTATTGCCAGATCGCCCACCTCCACCGCCACCGCTGGTGCGTGCACCGCCACCGCCTGACCTCCCCTTGCCACGGGAAGGAGCACGATAGCGAGAGCCACCACCGCGCCCACGGGTGGCAACGTTCGCGGAGGACTTGAAGCCACCGCCGCCCGATCCATGGAACTGCGCCATGCGCTGTTCGAAGTTGCTTAGCATGGAGAAGATTTCGTTGAGGGAGGCAGGGATGACACGGGCGTCGAGGGCCGAGACGAGGGGCTGGTACTCCATATCCAACCCATGAAGGATATACGAGATGAGTTTTCATCCTGGATCGGTTTGCCGGCGGCGGCGAGCTCGTCCGCAAGGCCGCGCATGGTGGAGAAGTAGGCGGCGACGGTCTGGTTGCCCTTTTGCACATTGATGAGGGAGGTGCGGATGTTGTTGACGCGGCTTAGCGACTGCGACGAGTACATGCCCGCCAGCGTCGTCCAGAGCGCCTGCGCTGTGGTGACTGTGATCACCGTGACGAGCACCTCCTTGGAGAGGTTGCTCAGCAGATAACCGAGCACCTGCTGATCCTCCTTGACCCAGATGGGGTGGAGAGGGTTGGGCTCGAAAGTCTCCTTACCGTCCTTGTCCTTGGCGGCGAGAATCTTGGCCGGCTCTGGCAAGGTGCCGTCAACGTAGTTGAAGACACCGGCGCCACGCAACTGCGGCATGATCTGTGTGCGCCATATCACTTAGTTCGTGCGGGAGAGTTTCTCAATGACCTGCCCACTGAGGCTAGGGTGAGATGCGCCGGAGGAGGAAGACATGGTGTAGGGCACGATTGGAAATCGGGAGAAGCTAGATGGGAAGTAGGAAGGCTCTGATTACCATGTGCGAGATGCGGAAACGTCTTACCCTCGTTGGAGGAGACGGCTGCATGTTTATAGGCAGGGGCGCAATAACCCTGGTGCACATACAATGAGAGGTTGAGATCTTACAGGAGATTACAATCTTGGAGAAGAAGAGATAGAGATAGTTACAATGGATAGATATGAAAGCTAACTACCTAGTGTATCTCCTAAGCCGGCCACATATCTCCTGGAATAAATGTGACACGTGCAATGACTTGTTTAACAGTGTTATGAATGCAAATAACATACACATATAGGTGATGTTTTTCTAAACATTTTGATATTTTACTTGCATGTTTCTGAGTTAATATGAATTTGTTATGAAGTTTTTAAAGTGACGGTCAAACGGTCTGATGTTATGTGATCCATCATGGCATATCAAATATGTTAACCGAACTTGACATTCAGAATTTGACAATCAAACTCCCATTACTCCACTGCCACTGTTAACTCAACTTGGAACATGAAAGTTCATCCTTTAAACTGAAGATCAAGAGCAACCAACACTATGAATGAATATCATGTTGCATAATGCCCGTATGAATTACCAGGTTACTCAATTCACACTACACACACGTGTGCTTCTGTTCATGGCTTGCCTTGTTCAACAACTTCGTAGCGAGGCAGGAATAGCTCATGCTATACTTTGCGATCTCACACAATACAAGCTGAAACAAACTATATGTACAATTGCACTTTTGCTTATCTAATGAACAAGGAGGCAAACGAGGTTGTGCTCACTTGTGAGGTGAGGATAGTTACATCATCACATATTACTACAGATTACTATCGTACATACATCATCACAACCACACAACAAAAAGAGCAAGCATCTACTGCTACTTATCAAGGTGTCAAGGTTCAGAAAATAAGCATTTTGTTATTGTTCTTCAAAAGACCTCAATCAACTATAGGCATCACTAGTAAAAACAATATACTAAGAAACATTCGAACCTTGAGCTAGCACATGCATCAACCAGAAAACCAAATAATCACAAGCTGATATTGAAATGCATGACAAATCACCTTCCATTCGTTAGTACAGGCTCACTAGTCTATTTCATATGTGACAAATATGTAGTCTAGTACAAGATGTCTAGCTAGCTAGGAGAGACTAAGAGCATCTCCAGCCGTTGGCCACCCAGGCGGCGATTTTACGCACCCCCTGGGGGCGAGCCAGTGCTAAAATCGGCGCTGGGGCGAGCGGGTTCCCGGCTGCTCGCCACAGGGTCGCCCCCAGACGCGGTTTTTATTTTGAAAAAAAAAACAAATTAGGCAAATTTCGGCTAAATTCGGCAAACTTGACATAATATTGGACATGTTCGGCGTTACATAAGTTATTTAAAAAAACAACTACGGGGCGAAGAAGTCGTTGAGCGCGGCGAAGTCTCCTATGTCGCCACCATCCTCGTCGTCGTCGTCATCCTTCTCCTTCTTGATGGCGTGGCCGCCCCTGCTGGACCCCTGCCCGACGTCTCCATGGCGTACCAGTGGCGGCGGCACGTAATCATCGTCGCTGTCGTCGAGGACGACGACACCTCCCTCGTCCTGGCCACGGTGCCGAGCTTCGAACCGCTCGTAGGCGAGGCGCTGGCGCTCCAGCTCCAGCTGGGCCCAGTCATCGCGCGCCCATTTGAGGGCCGCTGCGTCGTCGAGCTCCTCCTCCTTGACGCCGCCGGCGAACCCGGGCTCCGTCTTCACGACGGGGAGCCCCGGCTCCGTCTTGACGGCGGCGAGCCCCAGCTCCGTCTTTGGCTTGACGTAGCGCGGAGGAGCCGAGGAGGGGGCGCGCCTGCCACCCTTGTTGATGACGATGCCGGTGTTGCGGGTGCGCCGGCCGAGCGGCGTCTCTGTGGCGGGCTCGGCCTTGACGCCGAACAGCGCCGGCGAGCCGGAAGAGTGCGAGGAGGAGCGGGAGGTTGACTGAGAGGAGGAAGAGGAGGAGGAGCCGAACCTCCTGGGCGCCCATGGCCTGGCGCTCCGGCAGGAGGGGGCAGGGCGACCGCGGCCGCTGCGGCAGGGTATGCGAGCGGCGGGTCATTGCCGCCCTCGAGGTGCGCTAGCACCTCGTGGAGTGTGCGGCCGGGACGCCCCACCAGACGCGGCGGCCGTCGCTATCTTGATGCCGCCCACCACCGGCGCCCCGTTCGTGGACGCCAGTCGCTGCGCCTGCCGGCGCTGGAAGTACTCCGCCCACGCCGTGCGGTTGTCGGTGGTGTACTGGGGGAGGGCGTGCTGCTCGTCCGTCAGGGACGAACGCACGCGGTCGACCTCGACGGGGAAGATGCCGGGGCGCGCGTCAACGTCGGGCACCGGGGGGATGGGGACTCCTCCGTTGCTGAGCCTCCACCCTGTCGGCCCGGCACGCATGTCTGGCGGCGCCAGGATGTTGGCCTCGAACATGAGCCACGCCTCCCACTCCTGGAGCGAGCGGCGGCCGAAGCCGTTGGCCGCCGCGGCGTCGCCGGGGAAGCGTTCGGCCATCGGGAAGGGAAGGGGAGGAAAAGGAGGTAGGCGACGCTCGGCGGCGGACGGGAGAGAGGCAGAGATCGGCGGCGGGTTTTGGGCTCAGGCTGGTGTGGCCAGCGGCGAGGGGGGGCTGCTTGTTTTATAGCCCCTGCCGTGTGTACGCGTGGCGGGAGAGGAGGCATCGCCGCGCCGCCCGTGAGGAATCAATGGCAAGGCTGACCGGCGGCAGCCTTGCCATTGATTCCCCGCGGGAAACCGAGGCGTTCTGGGGGAAGACGAGGCGTCTAGTCGCTAATGCGGCTGGCCCGCGGCTCTTTCGCGCTAAAACCGCTCGCCCCGGCGCCCTCGGGCACCCCCAGCGCGCCTGGTTCGGCCTGGGTCCGCCCTCGCCAGTTTCGGCATAAGCCGGTGGAAAACGGGCTCCTGGGGGCACGACTGGGCCAATTTTTGGGCGCCGGCGCGGAAAAAACGCCTGGGGGCCTGGCTGGAGATGCTCTAAGAAACTACATGACAAAGATGAATACATTATGTTCTCTCCATAACAGTAATCTCTTCCTTCAACCAAAAATCCTAAGGCTTGGCTTCTTGGTATCGATGAATATATCTCGATTCATTGGGCATCGAAAAGCCGCATCGCCTTCGCTTTTTCTGCAATAAATAGCTCTTCTATTGGCTTAGAGTAGCCACACAATTTCCAATTGAGAACAAGTCCTCTTTCTTCGATTCCTTTAATTCTTCAACTAATTTTGTAGATTGCTTCTTCCAAAAATCTATGTAGTCCTCGAGTGCCAAAGTGACCCGGCTTTGCTTCCACTTTTTCATTGGTTCTTCTCCCTTTTGTTTGGAGTTGGTTGATGTTCCTAGGCCTTACAGATCAAAAGAGGACAGACCAGCTGCAAGATTGATAGAGGAGAAGCGGGTTGCGTCATTGGTAGAGGAGTTCATACGAGAAATTGTGTCACTTGTTAGATCCACCTGCAGAATCGATATGAAGTTTGGATCACCCGAAGCAACACTTCCTACTCCAAAAAAAAAGAAACATATCAACATATTGGTTATGTCTAGGGGAGTTTCAACAACGAAAACAAGCAATAAACATGGGCACCTTCAATGGGAATGTGGCCTATGTACTATGTGCTACCATAACTTACTTATAACCATGTGTGTTAGGAACAGTGTAGATTACTGAGGGGCCTACCTATGTTAACTGAAATAGTTAACACTCGTTGTTTACAAGCTAACCTGGATTGGAACTAAGTAAATTGTTTGTCCTTAATTTACTATCTCCCATTCCAAAAAGAACACTTCAAACTGGACCCTAGGTTCCTCCAAAGATGGAGACAATATGCAGGATTCATATCTAACAAATTTACTAGCCAGGATAATAAGTTCCTTCGCTGGTCACAACTGTGAGGTGAAAGCAAAGGATGCATATACTATTTTTGCTTAACAACTTCAAAACACATAACAAATGTAAGAAGCGCATGAACAGAAGCAAGATGTTACATTTTAGTACAAGTGTGTGATATAAGAAAATTTTCATGCTTGAGAACAGTGTCTTTGTCTTAGAAAAGTATAACTATGGTGCAATGAAAGAACACATAATAAATGCAAGAAAAGCACATGAATATGCACTAGCTACCACATATGCCAGAATAGACTACATTATGCATATAAACATGCGTCATTCAAAAACTGATGACTAGGGAACATTAGATGCTTACAACTACAACATTATATATGTCCTAAAGGCAGTGGCTATGTGATACTATGAAGAACACAAGAAGCTGGAGTGCATTAGCTACTAGGCTTGGTCGCAACAAAACTAACCACAAAGATAATAACATGAGGCCATTGATTACAGTCTTACAACATCAAGGCAAACATAAAGACTAATTGTAATATATCAATAATTTGATCATAAAAAACATGGATAATAATATGTACATGCTTGCCCTAAATCATGTGAATGAAGTAAGTTTGCATATACTTGGTGATGATTTGGATTTAATATCTCAACAATCTCACAAGTACTTCTTTTTTAGAAATGGAGGAAGACCCCCGGCCTCTGCATCTGGGCGACGCATGCAGCCACTTTATTAATTATTCACAGAAGACCGTACAAAGAAATACAACAGTAAGTCTGAAAGCCACCGTCTAGGCAACATCTATCGCTACTCCTATTCTGTCGATGTAGGGATGCTGATAGTCCGGGCCTAATACCACAGACCTTGCAGCCAAGCCTAACATCTAAGACCTGATGCCCCAACCAAGCCACTTGCCGGGTCTGGGCACACACCGGTCCGGCGTGCTCTCAGAGGCCACCGCCGCCAACTGCCACCACTTCATCTTCAGAGCTGTACTGGCGCATCAACCTTGCCTGGTCTAGCTCTCGTCGACGCCACCACGACGCCCAACGACACCACCTCCCTGCGCTATAAGAATAAAACCAAGAACGGAGATGATTTAATATGCATGGTCGATGGAAATACAGCGGGCCCGAAGTTGCATCCAAACTGGCCTAGTTGAGGCTACTGCAGGCAACCAAACTGACCCCAGACCATCCTGCGCTACATGTGGAGCTGCATGCTGATTCATGGCGACCCTCACTCCTCGAATGCACAATGGCGAGATGCGTTTTGGGCACTTGTGATGGAGACGTGGCAGAGCATTCGCGTGAAACTACGGAGCTAAGTGAGAAGCAATGGTTGTTTTCGATGATTGACACTCTGTCCTAGGAATCCTTTGTTAGATTATCAGTAACACTATGGGCGAGGAGACAGGTGGTCCACAAGGAAATTTTCCAATCCCCTTCGGCAACACATCAGTTCATAACCAGATTTATCTCTGAGTTGGAGACTGTCCTGCATCAAAGAACAACATCACATGAGATAAACAACAAGTAGAAGTGTGAAACAGAAAGCTCCGCCGGGTTTTGCAAAGACACATGTGGATGCTAGCGTTGCTAGATTAGGGTTGGGGGCGCGGCGGCAGCCGTGTGCCGTGATGCAGGAGGTCGCTACCTAGGGAGCTCAGCACTGTTGCTGCCAAGTGTCCCAAACGTCGCAGCATTGGAAGCTATCGCCTGTCGAGGGGCCCTATCATTGGCGGAAGATTTGTCACTTCAAAACTTTGTAGCTGCATCAGATTCAAAACAGGTGATAAAGGATATTGAAAGAGACACGAACGGTGCCTTTGCATCATCAAGGAAAGCACTGAGCAACTTTCTTCAATTGTAAATTTGATTATGAATGTAGAGGGGCAAACAAAGAAGCAAATAGCTTAGCTAAGTTTACGAACTCTTTGGACCAAAGACGCATCCTGCACATTGATCCGGTAGCGAGGCCCGCCCTGGTCGAACCACCAAACCACACATCTTTTTTTGGTGGGAGGTGCTCAGCTTGGATTATTGGGTGCAAAGGAGGTTGCAAGGGAAGGCGGAAATGGCCTCGTGCAAAATAGTCCTACGATCCGAGCAATTGAGCCTTCCCACATTCTGACTAATAATGCTGAAAAACGTGTTGCATTTTGTTACAGAGGTGGTATAGTTATGTCTTGGTGGATTCCTCAAGGAATGAACGGTATGCCGTGTAATAGGACAGGTTAGGAGGAAGTTAAACTTAACAGGACTCTCTTCGACACGGTAAAGCCAATCTTTTTTTTTTTTTTGATCGTACGGTAAAGCCAATCTTCCCCGTCCTTGCGCGACCATATCTTCTTAGTTCTCTTTTTTTTTTTGAACTGATATCTTCTTAGTTCTTACTTGGACGTAGGGCAATTGGAGTCTGGAGATCAATCGTCACGTAGGGCAATTGGAGTCTGGAGATCAATCGCCCAGAACCGTTACAGATAGAAAATTTAGAACAGAAACTTGAAGCGCAGAGTCGTAAAATCGTTGCAGCCGTATCTATCCGCCTCACAGTCGTCGTTTAAACTTCAAACCTCGTACGTGCACACGCCAATCTCTTCCCGCGCCCCTCCCCTCCGCCATATATATCCCTCCCCGACCCCCTCACGCATCAATCACAATCGCGATCGATCTACGATGGCGCCACCAAGCCTAGCCCCCGCCGCGGCGCTCTTCCTCGCCGCGCTCCTCCTCCTGTCCGCCTCCCCGGCGTCCGCGGCGAGGCCGCGCTCCTCCTCCAAGGCGGCAGCCGGGCCGCACGACATCCCGGCCGTGTTCGCGTTCGGCGACTCCACGCTGGACCCGGGCAACAACAACCGGCTGCCGACGGTGGTGCGCGCCGACCACGCGCCCTACGGCCGCGCCTTCCCGGCCGGCGTGCCCCCCTCGGGCCGCTTCTCTGACGGCAAGCTCATCACCGACTACATCGTCGCCGCGCTCGGCATCAAGGACCTGCTCCCGGCGTACCACGCCAGCGGGGTCACCCACGCCAACGCCACCACCGGGGCCAGCTTCGCGTCCGGCGGGTCCGGCCTCGACGACATGACCGCGCATGCCGTCATGGTCTCCACGTTCTCGTCGCAGATCGCCGACTTCCAGCAGCTCCTCTCCCGCATCGGCGAGCCGCAGGCCGCCGACATCGCCGCCAAGTCCCTCTTCATCCTCTCCGCCGGCACCAACGACGTGACCATGAACTACTACGACTTGCCGTTCCGCGCCCTCGAGTACCCCACCATCGACGCCTACCATGACTACCTCATCAGCCGCTACCAGTCCTACATCCAGGTCAGATCTATCATCTTCTTCTCGTTCACTCAGTTCGTGTATATAGCACTGATCGATTAACAAGCAACTATACATGACATGCAGAGCCTGTACAAGCTGGGGGCGCGGAGGTTCATCGTGGCCGGCATGCCGCCGGTGGGGTGCCTGCCGATGCAGAAGAGCCTGAGGGGGCAGCAGCCGCCGTTGGGGCACGGGTGCGTGGACCTGCAGAACGAGGAGGTGCAGCGGTACAACGCCAAGCTGCAGCAGGCGCTGGCGGCGCTGGAGGCGGCGAGCGCCGGCGCCAGCATCTCGTACGTGGACACGTACGCGCCGCTCATGGACATGGTGGCGCAGCCCAAGAAGTACGGGTTCACGCAGACGGGGCAGGGGTGCTGCGGCACGGGGCTGCTGGAGATGGGGGCCATGTGCACCGGCCTGCTGCCGCAGTGCAAGTCGCCGGCGCAGTACATGTTCTTCGACGCGGTGCACCCCACGCAGGCCGCCTACAAGGCCGTCGCCGACCAGATCATCAAGACCCACATCGAGCAGTTCAAGAATTAGTTAGATATAAGTTCTAGTTCTGCAGCTTCGGCTGTGCGCGTAGTAGATGATAGAGAAATTAAGAGGATTGCTACCGGAGTAGATTAGATATACTACAGTTCAGCCGAATGTCCTTCAGACATACACAAGTTAATTCGCTGTGATTATTCAGATAGAATTTAGACTTCAGATCAACTCTAGTCATAATAGCAGATTGGATTGGTTCAGATTGTTTTTTTTTCTGTGAATTTGATAGTATCACTAAATTGGTTTGGCACTTTACTAAACATAAAAATAAGCATAGTACTGAAACGCTCATCATCGATTCGCATGTGGATGCATCCACCTTTTGCCTTAGTTTGAGTCTGAAATAACTCCCAGATTTTCACCAAAACGATATAGTTGGTCAGCAAACTCCAAAAAACTCTCCAGATTTTCCGCAAATTCAGAGTCCAGCTATCAGCTGCTACTTCATTGTTAGCCCTAAGAAACCTGAAGATAAAGATAAAAGCCATTCGGCATGTGTGAATATAAGGAGAATACTAGGTAAAAAAGAGATGGTAAAATCAAAGTATGACATGCATGTCTTGACAGCGAGATTGCGGCAAGAAAAATCAGGCTCCTAGATGAGCATGAACTGGTGATCAGTTTGTACGGTGTTGATATTTCAGCACAAGCTTTGAGATTTGATCAATTGGTGTCGGTGATGATATTTCAGGAAAAGAAGAAAATGCTCAATTCTTCTGCAGCTTCTGTTGTGCGCCTAGATAGAGAAACTAAGCTCGTTGATAGATACAGGATTATTAACAGAGTAGATTAGTTATACAGTTCAGATGAAAATGTGCTTCATACATATCAACACAAGTCAATACGCTGTAATCATTCAGATATAGTTCAGATCAGCTTCTACCCACAAATAGCAGATTGGATTGGCTCAGATTATTTTTTTCGTAACTTATTGATAGTATAACAGCATTCTACAAATGGAGAAGAAAAATAAATCATCGATTGGATCGACTGCGACTGTCTTAACTCTTAACACATCCTCTCATCAGCCTCTCCAAATGAAAAGCAAAACTTGAAACTAAATAATTGATTATCTTCATTCTAAACAATATAAGCCAGGAGGAGTGCAGCCTTCAAAACATGCTTTGCAGGTAAAATGAACTGAATGGTAGCTCAGTTAAAAGGGGCAACTAGCCATAATATACGAAACTAGCAGTTTAATATATATTTTTGTTCATACAAAACCAAAATAATGGAAAGGAAAACCAAATGATCAGATTTTAAGTGTTCGAATTTTAGCTAAGCAACTAAAGAATATAAATAAGCACAGTACTGAAACGCTCATCATCAATTCGTCACATGCCTCATACAAATAAGTTCCTCACAAGTGAGTTAAACATGTGGATGCGTCCACCTTTTGCCTTAGTTATGACTCTGAACTAACTCCTAGATTTTCCCCAAAACGAGATAAGTTACTTCCACAAACCCAAACATCTCCATATTTTCCGCAAATTCAGAGTCCCGCCATCAGCTGCTACTTCATTGTTAGTCTTAAGAAACCTGAAGATAAAGGACATGTAAAGATAATGCACCATAGCAGAAAAAGAGATGGAAAAATCAAAGTATGCCTCGATGACACGCATGTCTTGGCAGCGAGATTGCGGGAAAAAATAATTAGGCTCCGAGATGAGCATGCATTGGTGATCAGTTGGTGTTGGTATTTCACCACAAGCTTCAGATTCAGGCTTGATCTATTGGTGATGATATTTCAGGAAAATAATAAGAAAATGGTCAATTGGAAATTATGATGACACTTCAGCTTCAGATTCAGACTTGATCTATTGGTGATGATATAATGTGTTTCTCATCAACTAGTTCATGAGACATATAGTTCTGAACTTTATATGTTAAATTGTTAATCATGACAGCTAGTGCTGCAGACAGAAACCACTTCTTTCTTTAGATAATGGAAGCTAGTTCAGGAAACACTATACTACTAGATGAAGGGTCCATGCTAAAAGACATGTTGATAGTTTTTAGCAGAATTGCAAGTTGCTACCACAAGACTACGACTGGAGGAACAAGTTCAAGTTGCTAGCATTCTACAGAGTGGCCTGTGCCGATTATTAGTTCGAGCATTCTTATAATAAATAAATATTAGTACTAGTTCCACTGCAACACTAGCTTAAAACTTAACCAATTTACAGGCTAACTTTAAAACGACGACATTTCTATTTTACTGGAGGATGATGATATATAAGCAATACATACTAGTTGTGATTCGCAAAAGGAGCAGAACATTATTTCAACAGATCATAAACTGCATATAGACTGAGTAGGAGATATATCTAAGAAAATACAACATCCTAAACATGCGAATGGATGACATGCATCTAATAGTGGAGCAATATAAGCATGAGATAGGAAACAGTACCAGAGATACTTTGGATGGTAACTTCTCACCTTCATTTCGTTTGCTGTCTGTCTGAACGAACCAGAACATCTGCCAAAGTCGTGTTTTTCGCCATGTCCAAAGTTTTGTTCTTGCCTGCATATAAAGTTCCTTTGATCAAGATATAAGAACTTGGAACATGACTACTAACTTGTACGGTACTGCAATGCATCTATGTACAACAGTAACACAAATGTATCACCTGGAATCGGACTTGACCAGAGAAACGACGGAAGCACACATGGAAGATATGAACCTGACGCCATCTGGCTTTCATCAGTGCACACAGAACTCTTAGTAATCGTCCTCCCAAGCATGTCCAAACTGACATGGATTTTGTCCACGCTGAGATGCAGAGCATCATTGTCGAGCGGGTCGATAGCAGCAATCGAAGGCGTCGCCTTGGCGTTGCCCCCATTGCGCCAAAGATCGGGAACCGACACCTGGTGCTCCAGTGTCCAGCGGCCGCTCTGGTCGTCGTCGAGCACGAAGGACCTGATGTGCAAGGGGTCGATCTCGGCGTAGCGCAGCCGGCCGGCGCTGACTCCCATGTGCCGGCGCTGCACAAGCTGCTCCATCTCTGTCTCGCCCTGTTGGTTCGGAAGCATGCTGTCAGGAGGGAGCTCGACGGGGCAGAGCTCCGGCCGGACGCTGAAAGGGTCGACGCAGACGGCGCCCCAGCTCACGTCCACCCACCAGAGCCGGCCTCCGAAGTCCAGCACCTCGTGGCCCAGGTGCATCCGCCGCTGAGGCGGCAGCGGGGACGGCAGCACCTGCTCGTCCCAATCCCCTGTCTCGGAGGAGAACCGGCGCAGCAGGAGGCGCCGCCCGCCGTCGACCTCGGTGAGCTGAGCAGCGGCATACCTCTTGGGCGCGCGGTTGGGACCATCGCCGTCGGCTTGGGTGAGGAGGCCCATGCCCGCCATGCCGTCTGTAAACGACAAGGTCCTCTCCGCTTCCTCGAACTCCGGGAGGCGGAACAGCTGGACGGAGACGGGGTTGCAGACGAAGCGCGTGAACTTGCGGTAGAGGAGCTCCAAAGGGGCGACCTTGAGGAGCACCTCGGCGGGGAGGTCCAGGCCCGAGAGCGGGTGAGCCCTGTAGCGGGACTTGAGGGTGCCGAGGAGGAGGAAGCCGTGGCCGCTGGCGGCGAGGACGCGGCTGCGGAGCATGTCGGAGTACACGCGGCCGTCCGGGGGAGGCTTCGACATGAAGGCCCGGCCGAAGATGGGGATGGTGACGTAGGAGACGGCGGGCGCCCGGGCGAAGGAGAAGGAGACGCTCCCCTCGGACTTCTTCATCAGGGTGCCCCGGTCCACCATCGCCCATGGAGGGATCGAGGCGGCGGCGGTGCAGAGGGAGCGGCGGAGGCGGCCGGACACGACGCCGCGGAGGAGCGGCGGCATTTTGGCGGCGGCGGTGGCCGATTTGGTGGTGTGGTACTACTCTTGTGTGCAACCGAGGAGGCGGGTTCACGAGCACTGGTACCCGCAGCTCTGAGGCTCTGACAATCAGGCTTTCTTTTCCATTGTCAGTTTAGCTTAGCTTCCTCGCGTGGTCTATGTCTATCCCAACTGCCCAACTTTATGGACCGGCAATGCTTCCTTCCCACAATCCCGGCTCATTGTGATAGTTGAACGAAAGATTCAAATCGGGGAGATGGGGCTCAAAGATTCAAATGGACCTCATTTTTTGATGCATTGTACTCCCGCCGTTCAAAATAGATGACTCAACTTTGTATAAACTCTAGTACAAAGTTAGAATAAAGTTGGGTCATCTATTTTTGAACGGAGGGAGTGGCTGACTAGTTTGGTACTCCTACACCTAGACTAAACACGATCCCTCCCACAATCGCCCATCTCGTCGAGGTAGCTACATCAATCTGAATGATTCAAATTGAGGAGAAGGGACTGAGACATTCAAGTGGGCTACTAGCAAGGTACATTCCATACTTTTTGCTTTGACTTTTAAATTTAAATATATTATCTTTTGAATCGAAAGTCTAATTTACTTTTTTTTCGGGTCAATTTATGTTTCATTTGCATATTGGTGTTCCTTGGGACGATGCCTTTGAAAAAAGACTGCTCTTGATTATCTTTTGATAAGTCTTAAGCGCAACTCCAACGCGACGACCCATTTCGTCCGTGTGTGTTTGTTTGGGTCAAAACGGACACAAAAATCGGCTCAACGTGCCAACCAAAAAAAGTGTGGCATAAGCAAAGCGAACAAAAGCTAGAGTGGCAAAAACAAAGTTTTCCCAAGATTCAAATGGACTAGGGGATGGATACACGCGTCTTGTGTGTGGCATGATTCGTGTTGTTAATAGCACATGTGGTTGATCGCATAATAACATTAATATAGCCGTCGGTATAACATTTTTTCTTCTTAAAAAATTAATCTAGCAGTAGCAGATGCATCATATATACCGCTATCGACAAAGAAAAAATAGAGGGCACTCCATATTCGTTTTCGAGCCTGCATATTTGAAGGATGGAAGGGGTATACAGAGCTCGCTCCAAATCCAATCGTTCATGGGAAATTTCACCTTGTCTTCCTCTTTGTTTCGTGCCGTACAAATGTCACAATTGTATTTTCCACCATGAAACACGCCCCCTTAATGTCTGCACGTCATCGTCGCTGCCTGCCCAACTGCCAATAAATGTTTGGCAGTGTCCGTTCCTGTCCCCATTTCCCCTGTCCGTGCCCTTTCCCGCCACCTGTTCGTCTCGGCTATAAAAGGCCGACGCCACCCCCCCCCCCCCCCCACCCCCACTTCTCCACTCCCCTCCATGGCGAATCGCCGAAGGTCAGACCTCATGGCTGCCAGCATCAAGCAAGCCCCCCTTCCCCATCAAGCAAGATGAGGAGTGGCGTATGGTGAGGAAGCAGAGTGAGCTAATTTCAAGCTCGCCGTGGAGGCTGCTCGGAAGATGGACTCAAGAGAGAGCGCCAAATTTGGGACCGTACGCTCACCGCCACGGATGATGGCACATGGCCTGAGTGGAACGAGACCACCCTGGCCTGTTTCCATGCCATAGAGGCCCGCGGAGTGGACGAGGTCGCCCTGCCTCATTTCCGCACCATTGACGCCTGCAATGTCGCGTTCCCTGCCGATGCCCACGTCGACGCGTCATGCGCCGACAAGTCCCGCAACTAGTCCCGCTTTAGTTATTTGGTATATGTATTAAGTCGTAGAGTGACTCATTTTCCACCCCTATATATGAATGAAATGTAGTTTGATGAGTCGTTTGTAGTTCTAGCTGAGTGAATCATTTTTAGTTATATTTCAATGAATTTGCATGTTGTGCTTGGGTGGGAAATTGAAGAAGAAATAGTTAGCCAATGACATACGGGTGCCACATGCAAGGAATTTTTGGAGGCTGTATTACATCGAGTCTTAGTTTGCGCATAGACTTTGAAGCCATCATATTTTTTAACGAAAATGCTATGTGGCTTTTTAGGAAATGCTCGTGTGTCCGATTCCGCACGTGAATCTTAAAATGATGGCACATGCCATTTTTTATGGCGCACACTCTTCGCACGCATGCTCCCTCTCAGGGAATAACTCAATCGTTCATTTCCATACACCCTATCCGCCTATAGCATGACACCCTCATATGATGTAGCATGGCAGTTACTAGAAGCATGTATGGCAACTACTCTGTATAGCATGGAAATTCTTAAACATGTGGACAACTTCACCTTTTTCATAGCCTAAAAATTTCTCTCTACCACGGCATGGCAAATCCCCGAAATACATGGCAATTCTCTCTGCTATGGCGCGACAGATCTTTGAAACGCATGGCAATTCTTTCTGATGTAACATGACAATTATTATTCTTCTTAGCATGGCAAATCTTTCTGTAATGGCACGACAAATCTCTATGTTATAGCATGATAATCCTTGAACGTTCTTCCAAAATGGCTTTTTGAGGGAACATTCTCTAGTGCCATTGTTCACTCAAATGAGCCTATTCAAGGGAATGTTCGTTTGTGCCAAGGTCCTCTTATAAGGAATGTTAGCTCCCTATTATCATCCAATTTTAATGATCGTCTCCGTAAATTCTTAAACAACATAAACACTTTCTGTGTCAAAACATTAACTACACATAAAAAAATATGAAACTATTTTTTTGAAATATAATTATTATTTTAATTTGGTAATCCCTCCATTCCATAATTCTTGTCATAATTTTTAGTTCAAATTTGAAGAAATAATTTGAACTAAAACCATGACAAGAATTACGGTATGGAGGCATGCCAAAATTTTAAATATCTTCAAATACTTTTTATATGTTTCTAAAAGTAGATAGACATTTTATTTTATATCACATAAGTATCCATTACATATTTTTCTTATAAAAAAACAACGAAAGCGCGGGCACAAACGTGAAGAAAATATATATCTTGCTTTTTGTAAGTCATGGATACACCCTTTTTCCTTTTGAGAATAAGCCATAGATGCCCCTTGGCCGCAGATTCTGAGCATGATTGGTTTGATGCCAAAAATTGGCATGCCAACATTTATCAAATGCCAAATATTTGCTAGTGCTTGGTTGGTTACCATGTTTACTTGCCAACCTCACAAGAAGTTGTCAAGTATTGACAACTACTGATATTGCCAATTGTTGGCTTGCAAAGAATTGGCAATGCCAAATGTTGGCATCAAACCAATTATCCTCTCCCACGCGGCCACGCCGGGGCCAGCCCATATATGCGGATTTTCTTCACAAGCGTCGACCTTTTTTCTTCTTTCTTCACATTTATCAAATGCCAAATGTTTAGTTTTCCTTTTCCCTTTCCCCATTTCTTTTGTTTTTGTTCTTTGTATGTTTCATGTTTTCTATTTAGTTTTTTCCTTAAATGTAAGAACATTTCGGTAAAATGCGCCAAACGCTTTTCTGTTGTATGAATATTTAATATTTAATTTTTTGTTTATGTTTCCTTTCTTCCTTTCATTTTAAATACATGGTCCTTTTTTGCTTATTTTTCTTTTCTTCTATTAGTTCAATTTACTTTTAGTTTTTGCTCACTTTCCCTTTTTCTTCTGGTTATTAAATTTTTGTTCATCATGTTTTAAAAAAAATGTGCAAACAATTTTCTTAAGTATTCACTTTTTTTAATCTTCATTGTGTATTTATTGAAGTGTTCATTGTAAATTTTCAAAAATGGTTCATCAACGACTTGAAAATAAAATACATCGTGTATATCAAAATGTTCATCGTAATTTTCAAAAAATGTTCATCGTGCATTTTAAAATGTTCAATACGTATTTTTCAAAAAGTTCAGGAGTATATTTGAAAAAAATTAATTATACTTTCTTTAAAATATTGTCATGCATTTATAAAATGTTCATTATTTTTTCAAAAAGTATCCATATTTTTTAATGAAAATATTGGGTATTTGGAAAAATTCTTCGTCATGTATGAAAATTATTCATCGTGCTTTTCAAAAATGGTCATTGTGCATTTTAAAATTGTTCATAGTGTATTTGTAAAATATGTTCCTAGGTGTATTTAAGAAATATTAACCGTGTTTAAGAAAATATTCATTGTGTTTCCGAAAAGGTTCCACATGCATTCTAAAAAATGTGCAGTATGTTTTTCATGTTTAAAAAATGTTCATAGTGTATTTGAAAACTGGTCATATTGTTGTTCATGAAATATGGAAACAATTTTTTGTTTACATGAACATTTTTAATACACTACAAATATTTTTTAAATGCACGAGTAACATTTAATATACGATGAACATTACCTTTCATTCAGTTTCATATTTACATCTTTTTTTTCTATTTTCATTTTTTCTTTTATATTTATTTTAATTTCCTTCATTTTTCATCTATGAACAATAAAATGAGTTTTAAAAATGCTAGCGTTTTCCTAAATACTTTTTTTTTTACAAAATCACTAGATCGTTGGAAGATCGGTGGTCGAGCTGGCGCCATTCATCTTCGCCCTAGTCCCTCGTCGTTGCCACAAGTGCCGCATTGTGCAGGGGGGCCTTCACGTTAGATGTTGGTGCCAGGACATCCAGGGCGCTCTCAAGCTTGTCGTCATGGTGCAATCCATCGACCTTTGGCGGCGCCTACGCTTGTTTGCTCCTCGGCTACGCGAGATAAGCTTTGCTGGAGGTGGACCACCTCAGTGCAGTACTCCACCAAGTCTTGCTACTCGGCGCTCTTTGTTGGCTCTTGCCAAGATTCCTCTTGGAGGCCCACTTGGAAGAGTTGGTCTTCGCTACACTACACATCAAGATCTTTGTATGGTTGGCTCTGCAGAACCGATGTTGGACGACCAACTGCCATGCTTGTCGTGGCCTTCCCCACTCGCCTTCCTGCATGCTCGGTGACCAAGAGCTTGAGGACATGCAACATATCCTCACATGATGCTCCTTCTTTAGGCAAGTCTGGCGTGAGGTGCTCGCTTGGGCTCAAACCAGCGTGAGCATCCCCAATGGCGACCTTCCCTTCCGCGCTTGGTAGGAAAACACATGTGATCACACTCAACCTTCTCTATAAAAGGGTATCTCCTCCCTCATCAACCTTATTGCTTGGTGGCTGTGGAAACACCGGAATGGCAACATCTTCAAGGGCAATCAACCGTATGTATCCCTCTAGCCTTGATTCTTTAGCTGACTCATTTAGCGGGATCTCTTTTCATAATAGCGGGAACTTGGAATTGGAATCGTCTGGTTCCCTCCTAACAAAGGGAACTGGGAATGTCAGGTTAGGACCCTCCTCTCATACCACGCCCCCCGCGAGTCAATAGGCTGCCTGATACGGGGCTAACCCGGTGTAGGCCGATCTTTCACGACTGGAGTGGGCTCCCTCGAAGAACACGATGAACACGGGGAAGAACGGAAGAACAAGTCCAATCACACATCCACTAGACAATCAAACACACAAGATCCACAAGGTACATGAACAACAAAGGGAAAGATACAAGGTAGCGTTCATCCCAAATCCAAGAGGAGATGAGGTCTTGATGATATCCCGTAGGATCTTCTCACATGCTCACATGGAGGTCTTGAACTCCATGGAAGTGGTGGTCTCTCTCTCTCTCTCTCTAGAGTAGAGGAAGGTAAGAGCAAAGCTCACATACAAATGACCTATCACTTTGCTAACCCTAGAAAGGATGAGGGGGAGGTCTAATTATAGTCTAAACCACGAAAGGGTAAGTGGGAGAGGGATGCAAGGCCAAAGGCCCGGCTGCGCACGCAGGGTCGGACGTCCGGTCGCTCGCGGGGGTCCGGTCGTCCGCTAAAAGTGTTATGTGATCGGGACACTGGACGCCCGTAGATGCTCGGACTTCCGTTAATATTACCGGTCGTCCGGTGGGGCCCGGACGTCCGCTCGCTGGGAGGTGCTGTAGCTGGCGTTGGCTGGGCTTCAGGCGCTGGTCGTCCGGGCGCTGTAGAGTGTCGGACGTTCGGTGGCACGTCGGGCGTCCGGCCGTTGTAGAGTCCGCAGCTCCGTCTTCTTCCGTCTTCGCTTCCACGCTTCCCTCGCGGATGGTGTAGGTGTTCCTTGGCGCTTGCACTCCTCCACGTCGTCCGTAGCGTTCCGACAATACCTATGCATGCACACGGGAGAAGTGTCAAGTATAGTATGCCATCCTTGAAAGGGTCAAGTGAACATGTGTAAAGGAGAAGATTCACCTTTATGTATGAGAAGTAGATGTCGCACGTGTTAATTGCCAAATGAACTCTTGACATGGTGATGTCCGTAGGATGCTCCGCATCACTGGCACGGCGAGGTGAACGTGACTGCGACGGTACGGCGAGGACACGCGCCCCTGTTGCAGGGACAAGTCACGCGCTACTACGGCAGAGTGAAACAGGGGTGATTTCAGGTTAGATCTGTTTACTGAAAAACATCGTAGCAAATTTTAGGTGCCCTCTCGAACTGAGCTGTTTCTCTTAAATATACAGTTTCACATCATTACAGGAAATCCTATATTACCACCCGGTATGGAGCGATCATCGTCTTCGGTGCCTCATGGTTTTCTAGACCCGATCTCAGGGCTGGTTATTTACTTTTCATGTTGTGTAGACAATGGATCGTAGATGAATTACTGATGGAACGATGTTGACGCCACGATACATGGCTGGCGTGAATCAATTTATCCGATTCGTGCTTGCTCACAACAACAGGGCTGAAGATATGTTGTGCCCATGCAAAGATTGTCGTAATGAGGTCCGCCAAATTACTAATGATGTCAAACATCACGTAAATATCACTGCCATGCTCAGGACCTCTATCAGGTGGATCTATCACGGGGAATCAGGGGACATCAATGGAAGCAGTGCTACTGTCAATGATGATGGTTATGAATCTGACACTCTGATTATTTTGAGTTGATCAATCAACCTGTGTATGATATGCTGGGAGCTCTTGTGGATGACATGGGCAAATAATCAAAAAATAAAGAAGAAACATCAGATGGGTTTGACATTTTTCAAAAGCTCAATGAAGAAGCGATGAAACCCCTTCACGAGGGATGCTACACTATGACACGGTTGGCATTCATTATCAAGATTTTTCATATCAAAACATATACCCGTATGACCAACAGGACATTCAATATGCTTTTTCAGCCGTTGAATCTTGCTTTGTCTAAGGTGGACTTTCTGAAATCTTATGCTAATATGTCTTCAATGTACCTATAATTTATAAAGTATTTATGTTATATTTACATCAATTATATCTGATTTTGGTGCACATTTATATTATTTTTATGATCTAACTTATTAATCTAGTGCATGGAATTAAGCTCATGCACTCAGTTTGTTCAGATTTGTTTTACTTGTTTGAGGAATTTTTTATAAATAAAATTGTAATTGATTTTTATTTCAGAATTTCTAATGCAGTCTACCAAACATCATCTGTTGTATACAACATCTCTCATGCACAAAATATCCTACAGTTTACCAAACATATATCTCGGTTCAATTTTGCATCAGCTCAACTAGGCCAGGCTCAGCCAGGATGCAGGGTGGAGCTACCCAGGGGACCAAACACACCCTTAGTGCTCAGTGCTGTAGCTGATTGTAGCGAGCGATTCATTTCTTTTTACTAGTTTTTTTGTCATTTTTTATGTTGGTTTTCTAGAAAGCATGATTTTTAAAAAAAATTGAGAACATTTTTTTGATAAACACAAACAATTGTAAGACTTTTGTGAACATTTTTTGAAAACTATGATTTAGAAAAATGTGAACGTTTTTAAAAATTCCGAATATTGTTTGAAACTTGTGAGCATTAATTTAAATTTGGAAACATTTTTAAATGGAAAATAAATCACTTCTCACATTTCACCAACAATTAGTTAGATATGCTAGTTCTGCAGCTTAGATAGAGAAGTTAAGCTCTCGTAGATACTCCAGGATTCTAGAGTAGATTATTACGTATACAATTCATCCCAACCTGTGCTTCATACATATGGACACAAGTTAATTTGTCGCGATTATTCAGATAGAACTCAGAGTTCAGATCAACTTCAGATTATTTCAGAAGTACTCCCTTCGTCCCATAGTATAAGAGTGTTTTTTACACTAGTATAGTGTAAAAAACACTCTTATACTATGGGACGAGGGAGTAACAGGTTGGATTAATTCATATTATTTTCCTTTTTGCAACTTCTTACTTATTATTAGTATTTTTTAAAGGAAACTGTGTTATACTAGCAAAATGCCCGTGCGTTGCCACGGGCCTTTTAATTTGTTTTAATCCGATTGCACCTATGAATATAATGCATATCTTATCTCGTGCCCCTTGCTTTATATTATAAAGCAACAATCACTGCATACATCCAATAAGACCGATACAAACACACACCACCACCGCACTCAACACACACCCAAAGCAAGATACAAATGTGCCGACAAACCACCCCAACGACTACCAAGCATACTACGAATGAGCAAAGAAGAACCGCTTCTAGCCGACGGACCACCGCATGAGTGATCCACCAAGGAGAGGTGAGACGGCCAACGCCATAGCGGGGACTCCAAAACGGTGCCTCCAAGAAGGGCAGGACCACTGATAGCCGCCATCATCTGATCCCGTGGATCAAGTTTTCACTCGGAGCAACACAAAGGGAGTGAGAGCACCACAGCGGACCCTGCAAGGGGGAAACAACGTCTGCGGACGCCACCGCCGACGCTAGTACAAAGATTGGGCAAGTGATGTACCCCGGTGCTCCGACCCCCTCCGTCGCACCCCCGCTCCGCCAACCACCCGCATCCATGCCGCCCGAGTGGCCTTGTTTGCTCTCCCGCTCCTGAGCCGCGCAAATCCGCCCAAGATCAACGCGCCTCCCACTGCCAGGGCCGCCACCTTGTACCCAGACCACCCTGAGAACATCAAAGGGGGTGGCTTTCAATAGCTCCTCCAAATCCAACCACCACCGGAACTGACAACGACCGTCCAACCTCAATCATCGCCAGAAAGCACCAGGCTGGGGAAAAGGGGAAGGGGAAGGACCGGCACACGACCATGACCGGCACCCCCTACGCCGGCGACAGGCGACTCAACAACAGCAGAGCCCCCATCCCTCCTACCGACTTCCCCCTCCCCCCGAAGCACCCCTGCTTCGCCCCACCATGGCTACTGGTGCGGACTGGCGAGAGGCCACCAACAGCCGCATGTCCGCCGAAGAGGGGGTAGATCCACCGCCGCCACCACCAAAGATGGGCACAAGAGAAGCCCCCCCCCCCCCCCCCCCCCCCGCCGCACGATGTCGTCCAGAAGCCGGGGAGGAAGGCCTGACCGGACTCCAGGACGCGCACGCACCTCCACCACCTAAGCCACGCCACCAACACTGCCCATCGATCCACGACAGCGCCGGCCGCCCACGGCCCCTGTTGGCCTCAGCCCTCGCCGCCGGACGGGCTGCCAGCGCCAGATCTGGCTGGATCAGACCAGATCCATGTTGCACGATTTGCCCGAAGGACGAAGCCCCGCCTCCACCGCACAACCACCACGACACCGATATAGCATCGACTGAGAGTCTTAGTCGTGAGACTGGGCAAGACTGTATCACAATCCCCTAATTACCGCCATGAAAGAAAAACAAAAAAATCAGCATGCAATCCCCTAATGCCGTCGATTTGATTTGATTGAAGCATGGAATCAAAAGAGAAGCGCGCTGCAGATAGGAAAGAAATAGAGCAAACAGTTACCGGTGACATTACAGTAGAAGAAAACCGAGATATAAATGCCCGTGTCTTGCTACGGGCGAATGCTTGTAAATAAATCAAACAGTAACTTATTTCGAAAAAATCAAGCAAGTGATTAAGCAACAATACTTGATTCGGACTTATACTTCACATCACAACACCATCATCTTCTCCATTGTGATCAGTCACATCCAACGTTCATATGTAACATGGATATGCATGAAAAAGAAGGTGATTTTACAAATTTATCAGTTACTCATGGCTTGCCCTCTTAATTTGTGGCGAGACTACTCCACCAGAAATTGAGCTTAACAATGACCCCAATGATCATCCTCAATGAGTTTGCCATCTTCCTCGACAACGAGCTTCCGAAGCATGCACTTTAAAAACGACAGTGAACGTGAGCCTTGATAATAGAGAACAAATACAACACGATCCACTCTAGCCTTGGGGCCCACCTAAGCTTTCTTTCCATGCCAGCTCCCTTGGTATTTCCCTCCTATCTCTCAGCTCCGACACCTCTGTCCCTCATTCCTTCTTTCTCCTCCCCTTCTCGCATGTCCACCACTCCTGCAGCTCCGTTGCCGCAGTTAGTTCCCCAACCTGTCTGGAACTTGATTGGTGGAAAAATCTGGTGGATTGGACATAAAAACTTACACATCGATTTTATCCCATATTTGAAAATTAAGAAAATAAAGTACATTCAATCGACATGATTTGATGTGGCAACTGTACACAATACCTATGCAAATGCCTAATATGAATACATGTCACTGTTCAAATGCAAACCAAAAAACCACAACATAGCATCATGCTCCCAGAAAACAAGTAAGTTTGTGTTATCTTCATATATGTTCGCACCAAACATAAATAAAAAGAAAACTGAAAATAATGCACAAACTAACAAAATTGTCTTAGCAGATAATGTTTATACAAAACAACACCAACTTCATTTATCTTTATTATGAAGACAATGGAGCTGAGAGACTGAGAGGCAAAATAATGTTGATAGGAGAGGCAAAATTAACTCAGATATTCAATGGGAGGATTAACAGTTAGTCGTTGCCTCTCCAACTCTCATCTCCCCAAACTCTATGTCACAGGATAACCACCCCACAACCTCGCGCCATGTCGTAGTCACCGAGCTCTGCAACCTCCACACCACAAGATGCTGATCCGCCTCCCTATGGGGCTCCCGCTGCTCCTCTCCCTTCAGATGCACCCTGATGGCCCCCTCCATCACAACCGCAGACTCCCCCCTTTCACCCATGATACCTCTCTTGTGCCGCATCGATTTGGCCTCATGGTCGATGATCAAGCCGAGAGGGGACAGAAAAGCTCGTGCTGAGGTCTGACCGCCCACGGCGCTAGTGCATCAGGATATGGTTGGGGCAACCTAGAGGAGAGTGTATATAGGCGAATACGTGTCGCTGCACATCCACTTTTTGGGTGGGGTTCATAGAAGGATCAAGCTCTCATGCCTGTCGACACAACGAAATGCTTCGGATCCCTTTTACACCCACCCTCCCTCCCTCTTCCTTTTGGTAGCTTATTAGTTCATTGATACATAGACTAACTAATTATATGAATATCAATATTTAATTTCTTATTGATTTAAAATTTATATTTCAAACAATAGATAGTTTGTGTTGGCACCGAGCCCTAGCTTGCTCATTGCGCCGGTGCCCAGCTCCCTCTCGCTCTCTCACGGACGGAGGTAGAAGAAGAACCGAAGGAGACAACACAGAATTTTGCCAGCGACAAACGCCGCCACGGGCGCACCAACTCCCTAATCTTTTCTCTTTTCAGCCGGCTCAAACCAAGCAGTACACAGGGGGGTATTTATACAGGGAGTACGCACGCACGAACACCGCGCTCCACTCCTGTCCACACGCCCACGATCCGCTCGCCCGGCCGCGCGCCCGGCGCGCCACTACGCGCACGACGCGGTCAGCTCCAACAGATCGACAACGGCTACCCTGTAACTCTCGACGACTCGGACGCAGCCACATACCGGCGTCCGACCGAACCAGAACACATGCACAGGGCGCACCCGCCATGGCTACGTACAACCTAGACACGCACGTACATGCTGGTCGACACCGACGCCGTGGCTTATTTCTAACAGTTTGGAGAATGGTTTCCCTAGAAGTAAGGTTTGTCCAGAAGTAAATTGATCTTACAAAATCTACTTCAATCACATGTGTAAAGGTTTTTTAGTTGATATTTCTGCCCCTTGACAAAGTTAAAGAAATGATCTGAATGTAACGTACATATGACGAATATCTTAGATATAATCAATCACCCAGTTCACATCTTGTAAAAAATTGCAGAAATTGTAATATGAACATATATCCTTGTCCCCTCTGTTTGGAGAAAAATAGTATAACATTTTGTACTTCAAATGTATGATTAACGTCTTAGATCTAAAATGACCGCCCAGTTCACGTCTATTAAAAAATCACAATTTTTTTAGTTTGGACATATATCTTCTCACCTCCATTTGGGAAAAAGAGAGAAAACATTAAAAAAAAATAGCAGACTCTTGATTGGTCATGTTTCCTTAGTATTTGTAAGAGATCTGTTCATCCGAAGTGAGGGTGTTTTTGTTGATACAGGAGTACAATAGAACAATGGTGTCATAACTGTGAATGTATTTTAAGAACACACATTTGGTAGAACCCAGGGTTTACCATAGATATTATGAAGTTCTTATTGTATTTTTTTACCTTTTATCAAAAAAAAGGACCTCCTCAACATTTTCCTAGTGAGAACTGCCATAGGACAACTCTCTAGAAAATGGCAGGCCCAATCCAAACATTTCTAATCCTATCAGCCTGGGAAAGCAATGCAAGGGCTTTTTTTGTTACATCCTCTATGCAGTTTCTTAAAAATTCAAGAGGCAAATTGGCTGACCTGATTTCTCTGTAACCTTGCATGTTTCCTGCATGGATCCTGGCCGCGGTTAATTTTGGTGATGATCATCTATCCTTCCCCTCCCCTCTCGCGACCGTGTCGCCCCCGCGGGCGACCGGCCGCGCGGCGCCCTCCTCCTCCAGGCCCCCCTCTCCCCTTCGTCCCCGCCGCCGTCGCTGGCGCCCGCGGCCGGCCTGGCCCCGGGTACGCTGGTGGCGGCAGCCCCCTGACTTTCCCCTCCCAGTGGCTCTCCGGCGTGGGGTGGAGCTGCATCGGGGGGTGCTCCTACGGTCTGGCTGCCGGCGGGATCCCTCGTCGCGGCATGGGCGGGCGGCTGGGCGGCGGCGGGGTGGCGCAGCGGCGCGGCCCGGCGGCGGCGCTCGACCCAGATCTGGCCATCTAGGCCTGGGCGGGCCGGCGGCGGGGCGGGTCTGCGGCGTGACTCCCGGGAGGCGGGGGAGCGGCGATGAACGGCGGGGTGCTGGCGGCGCCGACGCCAGCCTGCTGCAGCGTGGCCGGCGGGGCTTAGCGGGCCTGTTTTGGGCCTGGCTGGGCCAGGGGTGACCTGGTATGCCCTGCTGCCGTGTCCGGACAGCTACCGCGACGATGCCGGAGGCGCGGGCCTCTCGCACAACGGCGGTGGAGGTGGTTCCCTCCCGCTCGGCCTTGGTGTTGCTGCTCCCGTCGCTTGGATCTTCTCTTCGGTCTTCTTGGCCTCGTGGTGGTGCTCGCAGCGAGATGGTGTTGGTGGCGGTGCAACCGTGATCGCGCATGGTTTTGGGCGGTGGTTTGGCTGGTCGGCTCCGGTTGGCCGGTGGGGATTGGCGTGCGGGAGAAATCCTTTCCGGTTCGTCCGGCTCCGATGCGGTGACACCGGTGGGTGCCACTATCCCTTCTTGGAGGGTGTCGGTAGTAGCTATCCCCCACCTCCCTCCGCGCACTGGGGGAAACCCTAGGACTTGTTCGGGCAGCAGCGTCGTCGTCGTCGCATCCCTTTTTGGGGGTGCTGCTTAGTTCGCGGTAGATCGGAGCCTCGGGCTGTGGTGGTTTGTTTCCGGAGGGCGCAGCGGTCGCGGGTCTTCAGCGCTTTGTCGAGCTGCCGCTGTTGGCATTTATTTCTTCTTCTTTTTTTCTTTGGGCTTGATGTGCTGCTCGCCCCAGCATTGCGATGTGTACAATGGTGGTTTGCTTTGGAATACAAAGCGGGGGAAACCCTTTTTCGGTAATTTTGGTGATTACCACATAACAGTCAGATTCAAACATTATAACAAGTATTCACGATGCGTGCCAACATATATTTATGGACAAAGAGAGAATGTAGCATCAACCATAATATCACTGTGCCCATCAGCGTGTACCATATGATTTGTCAAACTACAAATTTAAATTTTAAACCTATTATTTACTTACTTTAAATGTCACCAGGAGTACTTAACCAATACTTTTCTAGATACCTCAATTCGTTTCTCGCACTAAATTACTGAAGTAGATGAGCAAAGTTACAAGCAACTAAACTACTAAAGTCTGTAAGCAAGTTACAAACAAGTAAGCAACATCTAGGAAGTATACATTACCTAGCTCTTAAATCTACACTATCCGTATGATGACACAGTGGTTCAGCATAACTATTTTATCCTTAGCAAGCCATAATTATGTAAAAATATCAAAAAATAATTGAGCAGCAACATTGTATTGTTAGTTATAACTAGTAAACGTACACATGCAACGCACGTCTCGAGCAAAGCAGCCTATACAATTCATGTGGGTGTTGAATATCCAAATTCATATGAAAATTAATTAATTTTCATGTAACATAAGCTTTCTTCGGTGAAATGAAGCTCACTATATACTATTCCCTCGGTTCACAAATACTATAATTTGGATATTTCAATATGAACTACATACAGACTCAAATGAATGAACAAACACACTAAAACGTGTCTATCTACATCCGTTCATATAAAAGTTAGAACATCTTATATTTGTGAATGGAGGGAGTACTAAGCGTGCACTTGTGTCATCTTGATCAAAGCGACCTATGAAATTCATGCGAGTATTGAATTCTAAATTTAGATTCCAGAAATTTGATGTGGGGGTGGGGGGTTAGAAATATATGCAGTGCCTGATGATCCCCACATCTCTCATGGTCAAGCATAATGCAAACCCCATCACTTATCTTTTGATTATGTCATGTGAAGTTCAAGAGGACAAGGAAATCCTAATCCAAGAAATCACAGTCGTATAGTCAAGAATGCAGGATGTCTAATTTCTTGTGTGAACTTGCAAGGACTTATAATAGGTAGTCATTGTCCACGTGAACATGACAAAGATGCAACTACGAATTAAAATATTTTAAAAAAAGTAGTTGTAATCCGTTCCCTCTTGGGTTCGGCCTACATGTTATCTTCAGAAGTTTAATTGCTGGACTCGACTACGATGCTGCCCGTGGGAGTGATGGTGAGACGATGGAAGAGTCCACCAGTGGTCAAGACCATTTTGCCCCCATCCTGAGTCTCTCATCACCTGTGGTGCGACTTTCGTGAACAAAAATGAAAGGAATTTAACATTTTTTTATGACCTATATGGGATGCAAAATTAGTCTGCATCTGCAAAGATTAAACACAAATTAAACTTGTCATCTCAACATCTCAGCTGTGGAGAAAGGTCTAGTGTTCTAGAATAGAAAACTATACAGTAAGGTAAATATGCATGAGTAGATCACGCGCTAGAATAATAATTGTTTCGCAAAGCTAAACCAGGAAAGGGAAAACCCACACAATATTTAGGAAGACCAAAGCCACACAAAAGACTTTTCTAATGAGATGAATATACCCACAAGAAAACAAATTTATTAGCAAATTAACTACTCATTTATACTCAAAATAAATAAAAGTGCACTGATGATGTGCATATCCTTCCTGGATTGACAGGTTTAAATTGAGGGGGGGGGGGGGGGGGGGGGCAAGAGTACATTACTCGAGCCAGTATGAAAATACATTAAGACATGCATACATACAAACAAGGCTGTCATGAGTTCTTCCTAGCATATTGCATACATAATTTGAAGGGGCTTGTTTAAGAAAAAGGCGGCATGTTATACTTTGCCACTCATGAGTTGCAGGCACGTTGTTGAAGTTGTATAGCCACAATCAGCATCCTTCAACGGGCTATCACTGGCTTCAAGTACCACTCGTACAAAGTTTTTTCACTTTGTCCAGATTTTTTGCCCTGAATCATGGGCGCTCTCAGTACACGCACCTCTGAAAAATAGAGAGCAACCATATAAGCTTAAATTGTTTGGCTGAGGTCGGCTTAAAAAATGGTCTTCTTCCTTGGTTGTTGTAGAACTACATGGCCTAAGCTGCAGTTATTTTATATCTGGTATTTTGGATTGCCAGAGTTGATGTTCACCTCCAACCTGCATCAGCAAAATATGTAGGCCTCAGTAGTAAGTATACTGTACAACTCCAGAGCTAATGGAACTGCATAATTTCGATACACCTGCATCAGGCTTGCCGATCAACTACTCAGGTAAGAGTTGAAACCGAGCTCAACCAGTAAGCAAAAGAAAAAAGAAAAAAAATTCAGTTCAGGAAAAACATCACGCCCTTGTCGACAGTATGCAATAATCATACCTGTTAGAAGGGAGAGAGAGGATTGGTGGAATATGATGGATGTATTATTGAGCCTCGAGGGTGAGTATATATTGAGTACAAGACTTGGAGGGTAAGAGGCCTCTCCTAGAGATAAGGTAGGAATCCTAAACTACCAAATACATGTAACTCAAATATATCTCTAACATCCCCCCGCAGTCGTAGCGGTAGCGTTGCGAACAACATGAGCGTCGCGGACGGTCAGACTGGAGAGAGTAGCAGCCGACGGGCTGACATCCCCCGGCAGTCATAGCGAGAGCGTCGTGGACGGTGTCGCGTTGCGGACGCGTTGACTGTAGAGGAAGCCGACGAGTTGCTCAAGCGGATGATAACCCTTTGTGCCGTTGTCGAGGTAATCGAGGGTGTGGGTGGTGTAGCCGTGTCGAGGTAGCCGTGCAAAGAATGCCGTGGTCGATGTCGAGTCGGGGAGCCGGTGTCGAGGATGTCGTCGTGGAGCCGCGGGCGCAAGGGGCGCCGAGTTAGCATGGGCGCAGTGGTATCGAAGTAGGGGTGCGCCGGGGAAAAGATGTTGTTGACGACGCGTCGCGGCGGGTTTGCCAAGCCCGGGGACACATCGTAGACGAAGGCACGCACCGGTGTTGCCAGAACCGGGCATGCGTAGACGGACGAAGACGAGGTTGACGAAGCGCCGACCAGGCTTGCCAGGCCCGGGGACACGTCGTGGATGAAGGCACACATCGGTGTTGCCAGCACCGGGCATGCGTAGACGAGGGACCTGCACGAGCTGTACGCCATGTCGGAGAAGTCGGAGGGGCCAGCAGAGAAGGACTCGACAACGATTGCGGCGTCCATCGGCGCGGGGCCAATGTCACTAACGGTGGTCGGAGTAGACGAAGTGGTCGGGGTAGATGACGGCGACGCTGGCGACGGGCTGGTGCTTGGACGAAGACGAAGGGGGAGGACAGGCGGCGGCAGCTACGAAGGTAGCGGCGGCGGCCAAAGAAGAGCGGCGGCCGCGGCGGCTAGGTTAGGAGTGCGGTGGCGGTGCTCGAAGTAGGCGAAGAACCCTGACAGCGTGACGAAGACCGGCGCGGACGGTAGCGTTCCCGCGCCAAGGGAGACGGCGCGGCGCATACCACGGGAGGTCGACGCGCTGTGACGGCGGAGTGGACCGCGGGCTGCGGTGCTATGACCCGAAGGGGCAACGCAGCGTCGGCAGGCGGGTCGGGGCGACGGCGGGAAGACCTCGGGGCGGCGGCGGGGACCGCGGGCCGCGACGCTGCGGCCCGAAGGGGCGACACAACGGCGGTTCGCGAGTCGGTGCAGCCGCGGGGACGGCCTCGGGGCGGCGGCGGGGACCGCGTATCGCGACACTACGGCTCGAAGGGGCGACGCACGAGTCGATGCAGCCGCGAGGAGAACCACGGGGCGGCGGCGCTGCGGCCCGATGGGGCGACGCTGCGGCAGCCCGATGCTTGATTGGTGGAGAGCACTAAAAAAAAAGACACATCCGTGACATTTTGGGCCGAACGATTTTTTTTCCTATCATACATATGACACTTCTATGACGATAATTGTGACAAAACCCGGTATCATCATAGATGTGGTAGGCTCCTACTTCTATGACAAAAAATATGACAGAAAATGGGCTTTTCGTCCTAGGCGGGCCGGAGACGCAGCTGCATGACATTCTTTGGGCCGTCCATGACGGAAAAAACCGTGGTAGAAGCGAGGGCGAGGAAAATTTCGGCGAGTTCCCGGTTACGGTGGGAGGTCGGGGGCCGAGCGATGCGCGTTTCTCTCGTACACGTACGCGCGTGTGTGCGAGGCGTTGGCTCTAACTGAACCCGAGCGAGGCGTTGGGCTCTAACTGAACCCGAGCGATTGCACTGCAGACTACGCGTTACTGAACCCGAGCGATCGATCGATGGCTGTTAACTGAACCCGATCGAGCGATTCCTTCGCTACTGCTGCTAACTGAAGCCGATCGATGCTGCCTCTGGGATGAACAGTGAGCGTTGCGGGGGGGGGGGGGGGTTGGATGAACAGTGAGCGGTGGCGTTGCCTCTGGATGAACATGACCCCGTGGTGTGGTGGAGGGCTGGATGAACAGTAGACGGTGGAGGGGTGCCCGTGGAGGGGTGGTTGAACAGGACCCCGTGGTGTGGAGGGCTGGATGAACAGTAGACGGTGGAGGGGTGCCCGTGGAGGGGTGGTTGAACAGTAGCCGGTGGAGTAGCGCGTGGTGGAGGCTGGATGAACATGAGCCCGTGGAGACTGGAGAAGGTCGACGGTGGAGATGAACAGTATCCCGTGGAGTCCCGTTTTGCGGTACGCCACACCCCTCCCGATGAACAGGACCCCCGTTTCGACCGTAGGAGGTCCGTTTCGTCCATTTTGCGGTAGGCCACACCCCTCCCGATCAACAGGACCCCCGTTTCGACCGTAGGAGGTCCGTTTCCTCCGTTTTGCGGTACGCCACACCCCTCCCGATCAACAGAACCCCCGTTTCGACCGTAGGAGGTCCGTTTCCTCCGTTTTGCGGTACGCCACACCCCTCCCGATCAACAGGACCCCCGTTTCGACCGTAGGAGGTCCGTTTCCTCCGTTTTGCGGTACGCCACACTCCTCCCGATCAACAGGACCCCTGTTTCGACCGTAGGAGGTCCGTTTCCTCCGTTTTGCGGTAGGCCACACCCCTCCCCATGAACATGACGCATTCCGTTGCCTCCGCATGAACACGACGCATTCCGTTGCCTCCCCATGAACACGACGACGACGCTGTTTCTCCGTTCCGACCCAGCCATGTACACGAGCCCTGGCCATACGTATGCGCGAGTAGGCGTTCGAAACCCCGCCCGTATGTACACATACCGTATTTTCTTTCTTGCACCCTGGCCGCTGTACGTACGTGTACATGCTACGTGCGCGCCTCTACTACAACACGTACGCGCCTCTACTACGACACGTGCGTGCCTCTACATCCACCAGTATATATGTACATACACGTTCGCGACCAGAATGACAATGCTACGTACACTTCGACCAGGTGGGTCCCGACTGTCAGGCACTTCCTTGCCTGCGAAGATGTAGCTGGTGGGTCCCAACAGTCAGGGGGGCGAATCGTTTTTTTTGCCCGAACGCACTTCCTTGCGTGCGAAGATGTAGCTGGTGGGTCCCAGCAGTCAGGGGCAAACGTTTTTTTCGTGAAATATGGTGGCCCGTCCGGTGGGTCCCCGCTGTCAGGTGGAGGAATAATTATTTTGCACGTAATAAGGAGGCACTTCCTTGCTGCGGCCGTGGACCCAGCTGTCAGCCTCTCCACGTACAGTCCCGTCCGATGGAAGCCGTTCCTTGGCCACGCCGCGCCGAGAGCACCAGGGCGGTGGACGACGGCGAGGCCTAGGAAGGGGACGACGCGGAGCCGGGGAAGACGCGGCAGTGGATGCCCAGCGTAGAGGAGTACGAGGGTTCACTGGTTCGCTGCGGTGTGAGACTGTCGTCGCCGCAGAATAACAGGAGGTGTGGGTGAGTAGAGGGATGGCCTGGCCAGCGGTGGGAGTAGTAGGGGGCGGTGAGGCCTCCGCCGCATCGCAGCCGGCCACGGGAGGCAGGAGCACGAGGCACGACCGGCGCTGGTTTGGGCGGCTGGAGCAAGAAGACCAGAGGTTGAAGAAGCACTACGGCCGTTGGATGGACATCGTACGGTCACTGGAGCTAGAATCGTGCATATTTACTAAGTTGAAAAAGCCCTCCGTCCCCGTCAACTTAGTAGGCCCACAAGTCAGCCTGCCACTATACTGGGTCCCAGCTAACAAGGGGAGTATTCATTTTTTTTGTGCGTAATAAGGAGGCACTTCCTTGCGTGCGAAGATATAGTTGGTGGGTCCGAGCTGTCAGCGGCGGTAACGTTTTTTTCGCGAAATACAGAGGCCCTTTCGGTGGGTCCCTGATGTCAGGCGAAGGAATCATTATTTTGCGCGTAATAAGGAGGCATTTCCTTGCGTGCGGCCATGGACCCAGCTGTCGGCCTCTCCACGTACAGTCCACTTCAGATGCATGTCGGTCATTGACCACGTTGACCAGGCCGCGCCGAGAGCACCAGGGCGGTGGACGACGGCGAGGCCTAGGAAGGGAACGACACGGAGGCAGGGAAGACTCGGCAGTTGTTTCCCACGCGGAGGGGAGTACGACTGTACGAGGGTTTACTGGTTCGTCTGCCGTCGCCGGAGAATAACAGCAGGTGTGGGTGAGTAGAGGGATGGCTAGGCCAGCGATGGGAGTACGGTGGGGCGGTGAGGCCTGCGCGGCAGCACAGCCGGCCGCAGGGAGGAGGGAGTAGGAAGTCCCGCCGGCGCTTGTTTGAGCGGCTGGAGCAGGAAGAGCAGAGATTGAAGAAGCACAACGGCCGTTCGATGGACATCCAACAGTCAATGCTTGTGCGTCAATCTTTTCTTAGAAAAGCCTCAAATCTGTGAAAAACAGCATACAACCCATCTGCCATTATTTCTAATAATTTACAACCCATTTGCTAATTCTTAAGGTTTTTTTGGAGCCCATATTTTTTTGTTAGCATTACAGCCCATATTATGGCCACGGTTAAAAAATTATACGATATTTTGCATATTTCGGTGCGGTCCGAACTGTTTTTAATCCCGAAATTTTGACTCACATTCAAACTGATTTTAAAAATAAATGTATATCAATATAAAATCCAACAAATTCTCCATGCATAAAAATTAATGTAATTTAAAATCTCGAAATGAAAAAAAGATATTTGAAACTAATTGCCGGTTTGATGTGTTTTAAAAATGTACAGCCCATTTCTCATTACTGATAGGCCATTTTCTCGGCCAGCCGAATGAAGCTCTCCTCGTCTTGAAAGATTTGCAGCCCAACAGGCCTGACAAAGCGACTTACTTGGAAAATCACAAAAAAACTGGGCTGTGGCCGTGGACCCAGCTGTCAGCCTCTCCACGTATAGTACTCTTCCGATGGAAGTCGATCGTTGACCACATTGACCACGCCGCGCCGAGAGCACCAAGGCGGTGGACGACGGCGAGGCCTAGGAAGGGGACGACGCAGAGCCGGGGAAGACGCGGCAGTGGATGCCCACGCGGAGAGGAGTACGAGGGTTCACTGGTTCGGCTGCGGCGTGAGGCTGCCGTCGCCGCAGAATAACAGGGGGTGTGGGTGAGTAGAGGGATATCCTGGGCCAGCGGTGGGAGTAGTAGGGGGCGGTGAGGCCTCCGCGGCATCACAGCCGGCCACGAGAGGCAGGAGCACGCGGCACGACCAGCGCTGCTTTGGGCGGCTGGAGCAAGAAGACCAGAGGTTGAAGAAGCACTATGGCCGTTGGATGGACATTGTACGGTCACTTGAGCTAGAATCGTTCATATTGACTAAGTTGACAAAGCCCTCCGTCCTCGTCAACTTAGTAGGCCCACAAGTCAGCCACCCACTATGGTGGGTCCCAGCTAGCAGGGGGTATTCATTTTTTGGTGCGTAATAAGGAGGCACTTCCTTGCGTGCGAATATATAGCTGGTGGGTCTGACCTGTCAGCGGGGGGAACGTTTTTTTTCGCGAAATACAGAAGCCCTTCCCACGTACAGTGCACGTACAGTGCGTAATAAGGAGGAACTTTCCTTGCGTGCGACCATGGACCTCGTGGGTCCTAGCCGTCAGGCTCTCCATGTACAGTCCTCTTCCGATGACTCTCGTATGTTGACCACGCCGCGCCAAGCGCACCGAGGCGGTGGACGACGGCGAGGCCCCAGACTGGAATGACCCGGAGATGGGGAAGACGCGGCAGTGGAGTCGCAGACGGAGAGGAGTGGGAAACTTGACTGGTTCGGGTGCGGGGTGGGCCTACACTCGGCAGAGAATAACAGAAGGTGCGGAGTGGAGGGATGGCCTGGCCGTCAGCGGGTAGCGTTTCGCTGAGGAGCGCAAAACAACGCCGCTGGACGCCGAAGGCTGGAGCAGGCGGTTCCGGCAGCGCTGGGGGAAGAAGACGGGAGATTGAAGAAGAATGCCGGCCGTTGGATGTAAATCCAACGCCTTCTTAGGCTTCGACCTACTGGCCCACATGTCAGCCAGTCCATTTGTTTTTTAGTCCTTTTGGTGGGCTGGGTGAAACAATGATATAGCATCTATGCAGCCCGTTTAAATCCCATTTGCATTTTTCTCGAAATCCGCGGACTTGCTGGGCTGGGTGAAAATATCATGTTGGGCTAGACGGAGAAATGTTATAAAAACTTAAACACATGATTGCACGTCAGTAAAATCTTTGCAAGCTTATGTACGCAATCACTAGGAGTTAACTTGCCAAGTTATATATAAACAATTATTATTATTATTTTGTAAGAACTTTCAACTTACGAAATAAAATATCATTTTAATTTGATGAGTTAATAGTACACGGGGTATTATTATTTTTTAGGCTAGACGTGGGACAGTTGAGTTGGTTCTAGGGGAAAGTACTGGGAGAAAACTCAGTTTACATCGAAAAAGAAAGTGGGAGAAAATTTAGAGACCTGCTGGGTCCACGTGAGGAGGGGAATATGTTGGGAGGAAGGAGATTCAAAGCATGGCAGCCGAGTGAACTAGTTTTTTTACGGACAAGTGAACTAGTTTACATACATAAGAAAATAGCCACTAAAAAAAGCAATCAGGTTAATGGGTTCTTAAAAGAAGTATTTCGGACAAAACAGATAATTACGACACATAGGCTAATGCATGAAACACTCAGATGATAAAGGTGCTTATAAATAGGTAAAGTACAACATCTAGACCTTCCTGGCACGCTTGATCATGACACTGCGGCTGTCTGTGTACTCGTCGGTTATGGGAAGCAGACACACCCTCATGTCCAAGATCTGCCTGTACATGTCATAGCATGCGTATGCATCCTTGGCCGCGTAGGTTATGTAGGCTAGATTCAGAGGTACCTCCCACGTGTTCAGGTCGTCTTCTTTCATGTTGGCGTATCAGGGGTCGATGATGGTCTCAGCGAGGTCAACCACGGAGTCCTTCTCCTGCCCATTGCTGATGATCTTGTATTGCTTCTGGATGTCGACAAGCTTGTTGCACCAGATGGCCGAATCGTCGCGTTCTTCCTTCTCTCCACCGTAGCGAAGGTGCAGTCGGCGCTGCCGATGAAACGGGCGAATGCTCCAGAACCTGGTGCAGCCATAGGACTGAGGCGAGGCAGAGCTTCACCGAGTCCGTATCGTTGGTGTACATCACATTCAACTTGGTGCAGCCATAGGACTGAACGGCGAACTCAAAGGGGAACTCCTTGCTGAAGTCCATATCCAGCAGGCTCACCCCTCGGATCGCCATTGGAGTCTCTTCGAGTGAACGAGTGTGTAGGCGACGGCAGCAGTTCGTTTTTTAGCTCTTGAGGAACTGGATTCAACAGTAAGCTGAGTGTGTACAGGCGACAACAGTTACTACCCCTCCCTCGTCCGCTGCACGCCCGGCAGAAGATGCACCCTCGGCCACACGTCGGTTCACGAGCGGGTCTGTATTGGTACTGTAATAACAGGAGTTAGTGGTCACTTTACTTAAATTTAATTAGCTTTAATAGAAATTTATACTTAAAACAAGCAATGCATTCGCTCGTTCTATCAGTGGCACAGGATCAACATGCACAACAATTAGAATTATTATTCTCAGGACGCACACGATCAGCACATTTGTCGCACTTTCACAAAGATAATACTACCAAGTTTGAACTGTTTGTTATGGTTGTTGTCCTCTGCATCATCATGCCGTGTTTCCCAGCTTGCAAGATTCAGAACCAACAAATAAGATCCAAATAATAAGTACAACAAAGATGCCTACACATCTCATTGATTCCCAGCTTGCAAGATTCAGAACCAACAAATAAGATCCAAATAATAAGTACAACAAAGATGCCTACACATCTCATTGATTCCCAGCTTGCAAGATTCAGAACCAACAAATAAGATTCAAATAATAAGTACAACAAAGATGCCTACACATCTCACTGATTCCCAGCTTGCAAGATTCAGAACCAACAAATAAGATTCAAATAATAAGTACAACAAAGATGCCTACACATCTCACTGATTCCCAGCTTGCAAGATTCAGAACCAACCCATTAGAGCCTTTTGATAAAGTGAATATCGGGATTAAATCCATCTTGGCTAGCCATGTCATACAATCGAAGAACTTGGCAATGCTCTTGACCGTCACAACATCTGTAGTTGAGTATTCCTGTTTGCACAGGATGTTTGCACAGCACAAACAAGGAGACAGGAGAGCATGATTTTGCTTTAACAGCAGCCTCCTTGAACTCAACCTCCAGCTCTACTTGGATGAGGTCTGCCTGGAGTTCCATGATTCAATTCATGCGCCTTTTTCTGCAGTTCACCTGAAATGAAGCAAAGATTGCATCATTCAGCTAGCAAGAAGTACTTGCTCTTGTGAGCTGGCAGGTTCTTCTTTAGTAGTTGCACTAAAATTGAGGAACATTAAGCTTGGCTGTCCGGCTCATGTAAGGTGCAACTATAATTTTCTTATCCTTTTGTGCAGTTCCACTAAAATAAAGTGCCATTGTGGTGACAGTGACGGCTCCATCTTGCAAAGGCTAATAAAATTTTGCACGAGATTACCAGCAGAACTTGACGGAGATTTTGGAAACTCCAATCACCATTTTGTGCAGTTCCACCAAAATTGAGAGATGTTGCCCACGTGACATTTTAGTTGAACTGCACAAGACACTCATTCCAAAAAAAAGTGTTTTGTGCAGTTCACCAAAAGGTCACAATAGCAACAAGGTGAAATGGATATCCATATTTGCACAAAAAGATAGAAAGTAAACAGTTGCTGGTCAATAAGAATATACGAAACATATACAAAATGAAAAGAAGCATCTTAATTATGTTCATGGCAATCACACAAGGACAGTAGAAATTTTAAAACGTCAGCAATGCTTCATGTTACCAGAAGCATTACGATCAACAATGAGATTCCTCAAATATGGGATTACTTTAATGGTGGCATTGCTTGTTTACCAGACACAGTAAATCAACAACAGCTAAAGAGTTGGTTTAAGGGCATGGGACCGTGGGGACACCAGGACACTCAACAGCGTAAAGGAGCAACTTACTTATCATTCTGGGAAAACAGCAGGAGTGCCATTTGTAACATAGTTTAATTTCATCTTATCACTGGAGGCATTAGATTAACAATAACACTAGTTAGACATGTTCCTAAGGTAACAGTGTGATCGCTTCATTTTACATGCGCCCTTACATTAACAACAGCAAAAGGTTGGTATAAGGACATGAGACAGTGGACACATCAGCACAATGTACCTACAAGGAGGCATAAAGTGGTGATGCCCAGTTTGTTCATGCTATGTGAGGGCAGCAAACCTAATCCTGGAGACCTTGTACTATGTGAGGGCAGCAAATCTAATCCTGGAGACCTTTTACTATGTGAGGGCATCAAATCTAATCCTGGAGACCTTTTACTATGTGAGGGCAGCAAATCTAATCCTGGAGACCTTTTACTATGTGAGGGCAGCAAATCTAATCCTGAGACCTTTTACTATGTGAGGGAAGCAAATCTAATCCTGAGACCTTTTACTATGTGAGGGCAGCAAATCTAATCCTGGAGACCTTTTACTATGTGATGGCAGCAAATCTAATCCTGGACATACTCTGTTGACTTGTCCACCAGTCGCCACTTTCTATCCTTTTTTCAACCAATAATAGATCTGTTCCTTATCCAGTTTGTACTGCGTTTCCCATTATTTCCCTTTTCAACCAAGAGACCGGTTGGGTATCCGGTCTCTACTACTTTCACCATATTATTTCCTCTTTGAATCAAGTCCTAGATTCATGCTACAACTTTCCCCCTTTCTTCGTTGTTTGAACAAAGCCCTAGATTTGAATGCATGAAGTAGCTTTACCTCTAATAATACTAAAAATTTAGGTGGCTTTGGAAGAGCTGATGGGAGTAGAAAAAGATGCACATGCAGACACGTGGGGAGCTGGGGCAGTAGAGCAAGGCCGCTTTCGAAGAACTTATACCTGAGGGTCGCCGGGATGTCGGCAGCAGCAGGTCGGATCTGCGGACAATACGACGGGGAGGAAGAAGGGTCGGAGGACCTCCCGAGCCGGCGCTGTGTCGGAGAGAACGGCACGGGCATAGGATCGGGCCCCTCCGGCAGCTGTGGGTTTCCTCCCTCGGCGGCGATGACCGTGTGAACGATGCACCTTTTAGTCCTCTACACACACCGGCCGAAGGGATCCGGCCGGATCTGTGACCAGCGGTGAGCAGAGAGAAAATGTCGCTACCGCTGTCTTGTTTATATCTGGAGAGGATGAGAGAATGAAGAGAGCAACCCTAGTAAAGCAAGCGCTCAGGCCCCTGCGTCCATATATAGTGGAGTGATTATCTTTTTTCTCTCCACAACAAGCATTTCAATTTGTGTACATGGCATTAAAGAAAAGATACTCTCTATTTAAGGTGACTATTGTACGACTCCTACTTACTACTAGTAGTACTACAGTATTGTTCACTTGTGCTCCCCGCCCCTCCATTCATTGAACAACCCCACGGGTGAATAAACATACAGTAAGTACTGTATTTATATAGAACGAACAAGCTCGAACTATTTTCGCGTAGTTAAAAGTTGAGGGCGGGGCTTTTCCCGGGCAGTACGCGCGACAGTTTTCGGGTAGGCGGTTTGACAGAGAGGCGAGGAGGGTGAGCGAGTGGGGCTGTGCGATTTGACGGCGCGTTCCTGCTGGAAAGACTTGTGATATGACCACTCACTATAGTCATGAATTACTGGCGCTCCGACCGGGGTGATGCCCCCCTTCCGTTCCGCGCTCTAATCTGGTGCATGACACATCGACCCGGATGCTGGCTCTCCCACATGTCGGAGTAGTAATAAGGAGCAAAGAATGATGCGGTATATACTAGTACTATACTACAGTACTACTCAGGTCAGAGGAGTGCGAACCACGACAGCCCAGTGAACCAGCAGTGCGAACCACGGTAGCCCAGTGAACCAGGAGTAGAAAACAATGTGGTGATATGGCCATAAAAAACAATGTGCTACGGTCCACACTGTAGCATGTATAGTAACACTCCTCTTTGTTTGGATCCCTGAGTTAGAGCTAGTTTGGGTTGAAATAGCCTCAAATTATCGAAACAAGAGGGGTTAGTTTGAGCTAGTTTGCTCTAACCCAGCTAAAAAAATAGCCCGGTGGAGAGGTTCTAATTGGGTTAGTTATCCTCGGGCCCACTAAAAGAGAACTAAAAAAATCTCCCCTGCCCGCACCAGATCGCTCCCCTCCCTCTCGCACGACTCCTCTCTGTTCCCCATAGGGCTGCTCGCCCTCTCTCTCCTCCGGCCGCCCTCTCCTTCCGGCCTCCGCCGCCCTACTCCAGCCGCCCTCTCCCTCAGGCCTTCGAAGGTCGCCCCTCTCCCCCTTCACCAGTCGTTTTTCTCCCTCTGTCGTGCGCGGCGGCGGCGCATCTACCAGGGAGGTCGCGAGAGGGGTGAGTTTGTTCGTTCCTTCTCTGTCTCATGGCCATATCATTGATCTTGCTTGCTCTAGCGCTAATTCTGATTTGGAAAAGTAGATCCTGATCAAACTTGGTATAGATTTGTGGTGCACGCATGGAATTGTTTGATGCTGCTTGAGGAGGTAATAAATCTTTCTAGAGGCCCAAAGATTCAGGTCACCTTTCTAGGTATTTCAATTTCAGGCTTGCATTATTTCTAGAGGCCCAAAGATTCAGTTCACCTTTCTAGGTATTTCAATTTCAGGCTTGCATTATTTCTAGAGGCCCAAAGATTCAGTTCACCTTTCTAGGTATTTTAGTTTCAGGCTTGCATTATTTCTAGAGGCCCAAAGATTCAGTTCACCTTTCTAGGTATTTCACTTTCAGGCTTGCATTATTTCTAGAGGCCCAAAGATTCAGTTCACCTTTCTAGGTATTTCAGTTTCAGGCTTGCATTATTTCTAGAGGCCCAAAGATTCAGTTCACCTTTCTAGGTATTTTAGTTACAGGCTTGCATTATTTCTAGAGGCCCAAAGATTAAGTTCCCAGTCGGCGGCAAGCGACCCTGCTACCCATGCCGGTGTCGACCTCAACTCGCAAGGGCCGGCGTCGGAGGGGTTCCCGGGGCTTGGGCTCTACAGAGCCTTCCTCCAGAGCGACGATGGCGAGCTCCTCCCTCGGTGCGTGAGGGGCTCTGGGCTCCCTCCCTATTGTGAATGACTTCCGTGATGAGTTAGCTCATTCTTTGTTTCATGAAGTGTTTTTTTTATTTTGTGAAGCTTGATTGACGACTTGTATGTTTAAGTGGGATATCTCATTTGTATGGACAAAGTAAAAATTATCATGTTTTGCATGCTTGATTTGTATAGATGGTTCGTTTATGTCAACTGTGAGCGGGAGGAGGCCACAGAAGAGCTGGCCACACCAAGAGGGTGCTTGGATCCAAGGGACTTATTTTAGTCTGACTAAAAATAGTCTCTTTAAGAGGCTAAAGTTCCAAGCACCCCTGACTAAAGAGGGGCTAAAACTAGTCTTGAGACTAAAAATTTTTAGTCAGGGGTACCCCTACTAAAATGTGGATTAGTCCTCTCTCTCCTCATTTAACTCCTCTCCTTTAACACAGGCGAGTTCTGGATTAGAGGGTTTGGAGGATAATAAATGTTCATTAACTTGATTTTAGTCTCTTTAGTATTTGGATCCAAGCATGGGTGAGGCTAGCAAGTTTTAGTCCCACTACTTTTAGTCATGGAACTAAAACGTATCCAAGCACCCTCCAAATCCGGCAGGAAATAGTAGCCAAATGATTGAGATAGAGCATTTATTGTCAATCTAACCCTGCCATCCATACACCTCTTTGGTTTAGAGTTAGTTCAGGGTTAGAATCTACCATCCATACACCTCTTTGGTTTAGAGTTAGTTCAGGGTTAGAATCTAACTCTAACCTCTAACTGAGTTAGAGTTCTCCTCGTCTCTGAAGGAAATATGCTCTAGAGGCAATAATAAAGTTATTATTTATTTCCTTATATCATGATAAATGTTTATTATTCATGCTAGAATTGTATTAACCGGAAACATAATACATGTGTGAATACATAGACAAACAGAGTGTCACTAGTATGCCTCTACTTGACTAGCTCGTTAATCAAAGATGGTTATGTTTCCTAGCCATAGACATAAGCTGTCATTTGATTAACGAGATCACCTCATTAGGAGAATGACGTGATTGACTTGACCCATTCCGTTAGCTTAGCACTCGATCGTTTAGTATGTTGCTATTGCTTTCTTCATGACTTATACATGTTCCTATGACTATGAGATTATGCAACTCCCGTTTATCGGAGGAACACTTTGTGTGCTACCAAACGTCACAACGTAAATGGGTGATTATAAAGGTGCTCTACAGGTGTCTCCAAAGGTACTTGTTGGGTTGGCGTATTTCGAGATTAGGATTTGTCACTCCGATTGTCGGAGAGGTATCTCTGGGCCCACTCGGTAATGCACATCACTATAAGCCTTGCAAGCATTGTGACTAATGAGTTAGTTGCAGGATGATGTGTTACGGAACGAGTAAAGAGACTTGCCGGTAACGAGATTGAACTAGGTATCGAGATACCGACGATCGAATCTCGGGCAAGTAACATACCGATGACAAAGGGAACAACGTATGTTGTTATGCGGTCTGACCGATAAAGATCTTCGTAGAATATGTGGGAGCCAATATGGGCATCCAGGTCCCGCTATTGGTTATTGACCAGAGACGTGTCTCGGTCATGTCTACATAGTTCTCGAACCCGTAGGGTCCGCACGCTTAAAGTTACGATGACAGTTTTATTATGAGTTTATGTATGTTGATGTACCGAAGGAGTTTGGAATCCCGGATGAGATCGGGGACATGACGAGGAGTCTCGAAATGGTTGAGACGTAAAGATCGATATATTGGACGACTATATTCGGACTTCGGAAAGGTTCCGAGTGATTCGGGTATTTTTCGGAGTACCGGAGAGTTACGGGAATACGTATTGGGCCTTATTGGGCCATACGGGAAAGAAGGAAAAGGGTCTCAAGGGTGGCCGCACCCCTCCCCTTGGTCTGGTCCGAATTGGACTAGGGAAGGGGGGCGCCCCCTTCCTTCCTTCTCTTTTTCCCTTCCTCTTTTCCTATTCCTTATGGGAGGTGGAATCCTACTAGGACTAGGGAGTCCTAGTAGGACTCCACACTTGGTGCGCCCCCTCCTAGGGCCGGCCTCCTCCTCCCTTGCTCCTTTATATACGGGGGCAGGGGGGCACCCCAGAGACACAACAATTGATCCTTGAGATCTCTTAGCCGTGTTCGGTGCCCCCCTCCACCATATTACACCTCGATAATACCGTTGCGGAGCTTAGGCGAAGCCCTGCGTCGGTGGAACATCATCATCGTCACCACGCCGTCGTGCTGACGAAACTCTCCCTCAACACTCGGCTGGATCGGAGTTCGAGGGATGTCATCGAGCTGAACGTGTGTAGAACTCGGAGGTGCCGTACGTTCGGTACTTGATCGGTCGGATCGTGAAGACGTACGACTACATCAACCGCGTTGTGATAACGCTTCCGCTGTCGACCTACGAGGGTACGTGGACAACACTCTCCCCTCTCGTTGCTATGCATCACCATGATCTTGCGTGTGCGTAGGAATTTTTTTGAAATTACTACGTTCCCCAACAGTGGAATCAGAGCCTGGTTTTATGCGTTGATGCTATGCACGAGTAGAACACAATTGATTTGTGGGCGATATAAGTCATACTGCTTACCAGCATGTCATACTTTGGTTCAGCGGTATTGTGAGATGAAGCGGCCCGGACCGACATTACGCGTACGCTTACGCGAGACTGGTTTCACCGTTGCGAGCACTCGTTGCTTAAAGGTGACCGGCGGGTGTCTGTCTCTCTCACTTTAGTTGAACCGAGTGTGGCTATGCCCGGTCCTTGCGAAGGTTAAAACAGCACCAACTTGACAAACTATCGTTGTGGTTTTGATGCGTAGGTAAGAACGGTTCTTGCTAAGCCCGTAGCAGCCATGTAAAACATGCAACAATAAAGTAGAGGACGTCTAACTTGTTTTTGCAGGGCATGTTGTGATGTGATATGGTCAAGACATGATGTGATATAATGTGTTGTATGAGATGATCATGTTTTGTAACCGAGTTATCGGCAACTGGCAGGAGCCATATGGTTGTCGCTTTATTGTATGAGATGCAATCGCCATGTAATAGTTTTACTTTATCACTAAGCGGTAGCGATAGTCGTAAAAGCAATTAGTTGGCGAGACGACAACGATGCTACGATGGAGATCAAGGTGTCGCGCCGGTGACGATGGTGATCACGACGGTGCTTCGGAGATGGAGATCACAAGCACGGTGCTTCGGAGATGGAGATCACAAGCACGGTGCTTCGGAGATGGAGATCACAAGCACAAGATGATGATGGCCATATCATATCACTTAAATTGATTGCATGTGATGTTAATCCTTTATGCATCTTATCTTGCTTTGTTTGACGGTAGCATTATGAGATGATCCTTCACTAAATTATCACAGTATAAGTGTTCTCCCTGAGTATGCACCGTTGCGAAAGTTCTTCGTGCTGAGACACCACGTGATGATCGGGTGTGATAGGCTCTACGTTCAAATACAACGGGTGCAAAACAGTTGCACACGCGGAATACTCAGGTTAAACTTGACGAGCCTAGCATATAACAGATATGGCCTCGGAACACGGAGACCGAAAGGTCGAGCGTGAATCATATAGTAGATATGATCAACATAGTGATGTTCACCGTTGAAACTACTCCATCTCACGTGATGATCGGACATGGTTTAGTTGATATGGATCACGTGATCACTTAGAGGATTAGAGGGATGTCTATCTAAGTGGGAGTTCTTAAGTAATATGATTAATTGAACTTGAATTTATCATGAACTTAGTCCTGATAGTATTTTTGCAAATTATGTTGTAGATCAATAGCTCGCGTTGTTGCTTCCCTGTGTTTATTTTTGATATGTTCCTAGAGAAAAATTATATTGAAAGATGTTAGTAGCAAAGATGCGGATTGGATACGTGATCTGAGGATTATCCTCATTGCTGCATAGAAGAATTATGTCCTTGATGCACCGCTAGGTGACAGACCTATTGCAGGAGCAGATGCAGACGTTATGAACGTTTGGATAGCTCAATATGATGACTACTTGATAGTTTAGTGCACCATGCTTAACGGCTTAGAATCGGGACTTCAAAGACGTTTTGAACGTCATGGACCATATGAGATGTTCCAGGAGTTGAAGTTAATATTTCAAGCAAATACCCGAGTTGAGAGATATGAAATCTCCAACAAGTTCTATAGCAAGAAGATGGAGGAGAATCGCTCAACTAGTGAGCATGTGCTCAGATTGTCTGGGTACTACAATCGCTTGAATCAAGTGGGAGTTAATCTTCCAGATAAAATAGTGATTGACAGAATTCTCTAGTCACCATCACCAAGTTAGTAGAAGTTAGTGATGAACTATAGTATGCAAGGGATGACGAAAGTAATTCCCGAGCTCTTCGTGATGCTGAAATCGACGAAGGTAGAAATCAAGAAAAACATCAAGTGTTGATGGTTGACGAGACTACTAGTTTCAAGAAAAGGGCAAAGGGAAGAAGGGGAACTTCAAGAAGAACGGCAAGCAAGTTGCTGCTCAAGTGAAGAAGCCTAAGTCTGGTCCTAAGCCTGAGACTAAGTGCTTCTACTGCAAAGGGACTGGTCACTGGAAGCGGAACTACCCCAAGTATTTGGTGGATAAGAAGGATGGCAAAGTGAACAAAGGTATATTTGATATACAGATTATTGATGTGTACTTTACTAGTGTTTATAGCAACCCCTCGGTAATTGATACTGGTTCAGTTGCTAAGAGTAGTAACTCAAAACGGGAGTTGCAGAATAAACAGAGACTAGTAAAAGTGAACAAAGCTATATTTGATATACAGATTATTGATGTGTACTTTACTAGTATTTATAGCAACCCCTCGGTAATTGATACTGGTTCAGTTGCTAAAGAGTCGTAACTCGAAAACGGGAGTTGCAGAATAAACAGAGACTAGTAAAAGGCGAGGTGACGATGTGTGTTGGAAGTAGTTCCAAGATTGATATGATCATCATCGCACACTCCCTGTACTTTCAGGATTAGTGTTGAAACTAAATAAGTGTTATTTGGTGTTTGCGTTGAGCATGAATATGATTTGATCATGTTTATTGCAATACGGTTATTCATTTATATTAGAGAACAATTGTTGTTCTGTTTACATGAATAAAACCTTCTATGGTCATACACACCAACGAAAATGGTTTGTTGGATCTCGATCGTAGTGATACACATATTCATAATATTGAAGCCAAAAGATGCAAAGTTAATAATGATAGTGCAACTTATTTGTGGCACTGCCGTTTAGGTCATATTGGTGTAAAGCGCATGAAGAAACTCCATACTGATGGGATTTTGGAATCACTTGATTATGAATCACTTGATGCTTGCGAACCGTGCCTCATGGGCAAGATGACTAAAACGCCGTTCTCCAGAACTATGGAGAGAGCAACAGATTTGTTGGAAATCATACATACAGATGTATGTGGTCCGATGAATATTGAGGCTCGTAGCAGGTATCATTATTTTCTGACCTTCACAGATGATTTGAGCAGATATGGGTATATCTACTTGATGAAACACAAGTCTGAAACATTTGAAAAGTTCAAAGAATTTCAGAGTGAAGTGGAAAATCATCGTGACAAGAAAATAAAGTTTCTATGATCTGATCGCGGAGACAAATATTTGAGTTACGAGTTTGGTCTTCAATTAAAACAATGTGGAATAGTTTCACAAATTCATGCCACCTGGAACACCACAGCATAATGGTGTGTCCGAACGTCATAACCGTACTTTATTGGATATAGTGCAATCTATGATGTCTCTTATCAATTTACCACTAATCGTTTTGGGGGTTATGCATTAGAGACAGCTGCATTCACGTTAAATAGGGCACCATCAAAATCCGTTGAGACGACGCCTTATGAACTGTGGTTTGGCAAGAAACCAAAGTTGTCGTTTCTTAAAATTTTGGGGTTGCGATGCTTATGTAAAAAAGTTTCATCCTGATAAGCTCAATCCCAAATCGGAGAAATGTGTCTTCATAGGATACCCAAAGGAGACAGTTGGGTACACCTTCTATCACAGATCCGAAGGCAAGACATTCGTTGCTTAGTATGGATTCTTTCTAGAGAAGGAGTTTCTCTCGAAAGAAGTGTGTGGGAGGAAAGTAGAACTTGATAAGGTAACTGTACCTGCTCCCTTATTGGAAAATAGTTCATCACAAGAAACGGTTCCTGTGACGTCTATACCAATGAGTGAGGAAGTTAATGATGATGATCATGAAACTTCAGATCAAGTTGTTACTAAACCTTGTAGGTCAACCAGAGTAAGATCCGCACCAGAGTGGTACGGTAATCCTGTTCTGGAGGTTATGTTACTAGACCATGACAAACCTACGAACTATGAAGAAGCGATGGTGAGCCCAGATTCCGCAAAATGGCTTGAGGCCATGAAATCTGAGATGGGATCCATATATGAGAACAAAGTATGGACTTTGATTGACTTGCCCAATGATCGGCGAGCCATTGAGATTAAATGGATCTTCAAGAGGAAGACATACAGTGATAGTAGTGTTACTATCTACAAAGCTAGAATTGTCACAAAAAGGTTTTTCGACAAGTTCAAGGTGTTGACTACGATGAGAGTTTCTCACTCGTATCTATGCTTAAATCTGTCTGAATCATGTTAGCAATTGCCGCATTTTATGAAATATGGCAAATGGATAAAGAAAACTGCATTCCTTAATGGATTTATTAAAGAAGAGTTGTATATGATGCAACCAGAAGGTTTTGTCAATCCTAAAGGTGCTAACAAAATATGCAAGCTCCAGCGATCCATCTATGGACTGGTGCAAGCATCTCGGAGTTGGAATATACGCTTTGATAAATTGATCAAAGCATATAGTTGTATACAGACTTGCGGTGAAGCCTGTATTTACAAGAAAGTGAGTGGGAGCATTACAATATTTCTGATAAGTATATGTGAATGACATATTGTTGATCATAAATAATGTAGAATTATTCTGCAAAGCATAAAGGAGTTTTTCAAAGAAAGACCTCGGTGAAGCTGCTTACATATTGAGCATCAAGATCTATAGAGATAGATCAAGACGCTTGATAAGTTTTTTCAATGAGTACATACCTTAACAAGATTTTGAAGTGGTTCAAAATGGAACAGTCAAAGAAAGAGTTTCTTGCCTGTGTTACAAGGTGTAAAATTGAGTAAGACTCAAAACCCGACCACGGCAGAAGATAGAAAAAGAATGAAAGTCATTCCCTATGCCTCGGCCATAGGTTCTATAAAGTATGCCATGCTGTGTACCAGATCTATTGTATACCCTACACTGATTTTGGCAAGGGAGTAAAATAGTGATCTAGGAGTAGATCACTGGACAGCGGTCAAAATTATCCTTACTGGAATAAGGATATGTTTCTCGATTATGGAGGTGACAAAAGGCTCATCGTAAAAGGTTACGTCGATGCAAGTTTCGACACTAATCTAGATGACTCTAAGTCTCGGTCTAGATACATATTGAAAGTGGGAGCAATTAGCTAGAGTAGCTCCATGCAGAGCATTGTAGACATAGAAATTTGCAAAATACTTACGGATCTGAATGTGACAGACCCGTTGACTAAATTTCTCTCACAAGCAAAACATGGTCACACCTTAGTACTCTTTGGGTGTTAATCACATAGCAATGTGAACTAGATTATTGACTCTAGTAAACCCTTTGGGTGTTGGTCACATGACGATGTGAACTATGGGTGTTAATCACATGATGATGTGAACTATTGGTGTTAAATCACATGGCAATGTGAACTAGATTATTGACTCTAGTGCAAGTGGGAGACTGAAGGAAATATGCCCTAAAGGCAATAATAAAGTTATTATTTATTTCCTTATATCATGATAAATGTTTATTATTCATGCTAGAATTGTATTAACCGGAAACATAATACATGTGTGAATACATAGACAAACAGAGTGTCACTAGTATGCCTCTACTTGACTAGCTCGTTAATCAAAGATGGTTATGTTTCCTAGCCATAGACATAAGTTGTCATTTGATTAACGAGATCACCTCATTAGGAGAATGACGTGATTGACTTGACCCATTCCGTTAGCTTAGCACTCTATCGTTTAGTATGTTGCTATTGCTTTCTTCATGACTTATACATGTTCCTATGACTATGAGATTATGCAACTCCCGTTTATCGGAGGAACACTTTGTGTGCTACCAAACGTCACAACGTAAATGGGTGATTATAAAGGTGCTCTACAGGTGTCTCCAAAGGTACTTGTTGGGTTGGCGTATTTCGAGATTAGGATTTGTCACTCCGATTGTCGGAGAGGTATCTCTGGGCCCACTCGGTAATGCACATCACTATAAGCCTTGCAAGCATTGTGACTAATGAGTTAATTGCAGGATGATGTGTTACGGAACGAGTAAAGAGACTTGCCGGTAACGAGATTGAACTAGGTATCGAGATACCGACGATCGAATCTCTGGCAAGTAACATACCGATGACAAAGGGAACAACGTATGTTGTTATGCGGTCTGACCGATAAAGATCTTCGTAGAATATGTGGGAGCCATATGGGCATCCAGGTCCCGCTATTGGTTATTGACCGGAGACGTGTCTCGGTCATGTCTACATAGTTCTCGAACCCGTAGGGTCCGCACGCTTAAAGTTATGATGACAGTTTTATTATGAGTTTATGTATGTTGATGTACCGAAGGAGTTCGGAATCCCGGATGAGATCGGGGACATGAGGAGTCTCGAAATGGTCTAGACGTAAAGATCGATATATTGGACGACTATATTCGGACTTCGGAAAGGTTCCGAGTGATTCGGGTATTTTTCGGAGTACCGGAGAGTTACGGGAATACGTATTGGGCCTTATTGGGCCATACGGGAAAGAAGGAAAAGGGTCTCAAGGGTGGCCGCACCCCTCCCCTTGGTTCCACACTTGGTGCGCCCCCTCCTAGGGCCGGCCTCCTCCTCCCTTGCTCCTTTATATACGGGGGCAGGGGGCACCCCAGAGACACAACAATTGATCCTTGAGATCTCTTAGCCGTGTGCGGTGCCCCCCTCCACCATATTACACCTCGATAATACCGTTGCGGAGCTTAGGCGAAGCCCTGTGTCGGTGGAACATCATCATCGTCACCACGCCGTCGTGCTGACGAAACTCTCCCTCAACACTCGGCTGGATCGGAGTTCGAGGGACGTCATCGAGCTGAACGTGTGTAGAACTCGGAGGTGTCGTACGTTCGGTACTTGATCGGTCGGATCGTGAAGACGTACGACTACATCAACCGCGTTGTGATAACGCTTCCGCTGTCTACCTACGAGGGTACGTGGACAACACTCTCCCCTCTCGTTGCTATGGATCACCATGATCTTGCGTGTGCGTAGGATTTTTTTTTGAAATTACTACGTTCCCCAACAGTCTCGGTTCATCGCCATCATACTTTCCCCATTCCTGTGTTTTCAGTATCCTGCGAATCAAAGAGGCCTTTTTTTTGCGGGAAAAATCAAAGAGGCCCTTAGACTGGTTTTGGTCCGGTCATTTTTTATAAACGTGTTATGTCCAAAATTTAATGAACATGCTCCGGTTTCCACGAAAATAATCCGGTTTCATGTAGTAATTCATTCATTTATTTATTCTTCTGCAGGGGGTTTGCATGTAATTCGTGAGGTCTGAAATGTAAAGTACCCAGGCATATGCTCCGAGTCGTGCATGCACTACGACCCAGATGCTCTATGTCCCATATGTCGGCGAATGGGAGCACGTGGAAATAGCCTAGGAGTACATATAGGAGGATAAATGCGTGAAATAATATGTACTGTGAAGCGTAGCCGCGGTTCGAAAAGGAGACCTAAAGTGATGACAGCTATAGGCCGCACGCACCCAACTAGTGGTACTAGACATACGACTAATTTTTCCCTCAAAAAAAGAGGCACGAGTGCTCAGTACTCCTATTCTATAAACACGAGTCCCATCTGACAACAGCATCCATGCTACAGCTAGCTCTCCTCCCTCGTTTCTCTCTTCTAGTAATTCTAAACTCGGCCGACGCTCGGTGGGCGGGGTGGGTTTGCTCAACTGCGGCCCCACCTCACAGTGAAAACGTTACGACTGGAATAAAAATGCCATATACTCCCTCCGTTCATAAATATAAGCGTTTTTAGATACTATTTCAAATGGAATACAGCATACAGATGTATGTAGACATAGTTTAGAGTGTAGATTCACTCATCTTGTTCCGTATGTAGTAGTCACTTGCTGGAATCTTTAGAAAGACTTATATTTGGGAACGGAGGGAGTACTATACTAATAAATCATTAAGGCCACGAGGCGATGCAGTGCTGGTTACAGGAGGCAAGAAAAGATGCATCCATCGACGACGTCCACCTCCTCGACTCAGGGCGCCGGCCCACCGAACGACGCCTAAGTAGCAGCGGCTTTCGTGGCCAGTTCGACGTGCTTCTGAACAATGGCGTCCAAAGATTCCAGCCGCTGGAAGAAGGCCAACGTCTTTCTGTCCTCGCTTGCCTTGTAGTGGCCTATGTAGATGATTTCCTCGCAGACGTGGATGTGCGGGTCGACGGTTTTACTTGCATGGCGAGGCGCTACGCGGCGAGCGCGACCTCGAGGTGCACGTTCTTCGTCGCGACCTCCGGCACCTGCAGGGCCACCAGGGCTTGAAAGAGTTCATCACCATGAAGGCCGATGAGGGTGGCAGGCAATGAGGAGCCTGGGTGCGCGGGCTGGAGCAGTACGGCAAGGTCGTCCGCGCGCTTCTTGACGGCGGTGAACTTGCGGATGGAGTTGACCATCATGTCGTCCATGCGAGAGGCGAAGCCGGCGTCAGCGAGGGCTACGATGCCTGCGGTCGCCAGCACCGTCTGGAAACGCTGCGCCTCTAGAAGGGCAAATACTCCTTTCTGGTTTACAGGGCTATACTAGCAAGTAGTTGTACGTACTAGTACAATAGTGGGCTCACATAGAAATTTTGTCTCATGCAAGAGCCTGGCTATATGCGTGCTCCAATGTTCGCAACTGCAACGTTCGGTTTGTGCTTGGCTCCTCGCCTCTTCGAGAAGACGAAAAATGATGTTACTACTACTGCTTCTACAGTGTCGAATCCACTGCTGCATGTCCGTCCACCGCGAGCGGGACGGATAGCTTGTTGTAGAAGTACTACTAAGCAAAAGCCTGTCCTCGTTTGCGAGCAACCGCGCGCATGGGTGAGGGAGAAGGCGTGTAGTAAAATCAAGCTTCTCCTCATTGTACGAGTTGACGCGACACATCATAGCACTGGCCCTACATGCTTGCCTCTAAACTTGGCTGAAAGACCCGTAGTGTACAATATATTTGCCGCAACCTCTAACATTTACCCACCACAAATTAAAATATATGTGGCCGTATGCATCGTTCTGATGCAGAGGCCGGGGAGTCCCCCTTTTCGAAAAAAAACAAATTAAAATATATATTCCTGTCTTGACCAGATGAGCGTGCAAACTACAATCACCAGGGTGTCAGGTAGGGCCAGAAGATATTTTTATTTTTTTAAAAACTTCGAGACGGCCACATAGCATGGAGCCGACCCCAACGATTTTAAGCTTACAGGCACGGTACATGCTATCCTAGACTACTCTACACATGAAACTGCCACACGAGCGTCCGGGCTGCGCTTGGCTCTTCGCCTCTTCGGGAAGTTGAACAATGATGGAGTACTACTGCATTGGAGGTGTACTACAATACGCTTCTGGCCATCTGACACCGATTGAACTGCTGCATATCCACCGCGTGCGGGAGGGAGAGCGTGTAGCGAAAGCTTCTCCTAGTCTTGCCAGCCACCACGCTCATGGGCGAGGGAGGGACGCTCCTGCCTTTGCGTGTATGACAGGTGGGCCCGACAGGTGTGTGACCAACCTGTCATACAGCCAAAGCAGGTGCAGTTAAGTCCGCGAGGGAGAGGATAATCAAACTTCTCGTTGATGTACGAGTTGACACGACACATCAAAGCACCGCACTCGATATATTTCAATAATTTACATTTACCGATGCATTAATTACAACGCATGCATGCATGCCGTGACTCTCCTTTTGATACTTGCATGTGTTGATTTAATGCACCTTGAAGTAGTATAAAATATGTGACGGTAAAACTTTGTAATACCCCGGCCCAAGTCGAGAGATGGTTGTGCACGAGGAGGGCGAGATCATGCAAACCGAACAGGACCCGACGATGGAGCTCTCTAAGGTCTCGATGGACCTCACCGTGCTCCACTGCCCCATGTGCCTCCGCCCCTTGACGCCTCCAGTGTATGAGGTTCGAATACACCTCGTCCGTTCGGCTAATTGAGCAAGGTGCAGGTTTCTTGATTGATGTGTTGTTCTATTGATTTCTGCAGTGCAAGGGAGGGCACCTGGCCTGCACGGACTGCCGCGTCGAGCGCCCCGGGAACCAGCGGCAGTGCCAGAAGTGCGAGCGCGGTGGTGGCTTCGACGTGCGGAACACGACGGTGGACTCCGTCCTTTCGTCGGTGAGGGTGGAGTGCCCGCACGAAGGCTGTGGGCTCTACGTCACTTACCACAAGCTCGCCGATCACCAGAGCGTGTGTCCGCTCGCGCCCTGCAAATGCCCCGTGCCCGTCTGCGGCTACGAAGGCCCACCGCCGTCGCTCTACCACCACATCAGCACCGCGCATCCCATGCCCGTGCACAGGATCCAGTACGGCAAGGTGCTCCAGCTGCAAGTGCCACTGTCGGAGCCACGGCTCTTGCCGTTCACGGAGGAGGACCGCCGCGCGTTTTTCTTGGTCGGCGGCGTGCTCGACATCGGCGCGCCTATCACCGTGTCGGTCGTCTGCATCAGAGCGGGGGCATCCCCACTGCGGCACTACGTGGCCAAGCTGTGGGCGAACGGCCCGCCGGGGGAGCCCAAAGGCACGACCGACGCCGTCAAGGTGGAAATGGAGGTGACAAGCAGCAAGGATCCCGGCGACGTCGACGTGCAGTAGCTGACCTTCTTGACAGTTCCGCCCAAGCTGCTGCTGGGGCTAAGCTTGTGTCCCTCCACATTCAGATTGACAAGCTCACGTCCTAAATGTTTCTACAGTGCCTTCTGTTTATCTTAGTAATATGCTAATATAGGGATTACCTTGGTCTACTTTAGCTTAAGAAATGGTGGGTTTTGGTGGCGATGCAGCAATTACTTCGACATCAGATCAGTAATTTCCAACAGTCGAACGAATATTTTGTGTCTGTTGGATATAAAGTTCCTTTGGGTAAGAAGTACTACTTGTCATCAAAATGGATAAAAGGAGATGTATGTAGACGTATTTTAGTTCTAGATACGTCCCTTTTTATCCATTTTGATGACAAGCACTCCCTCCGTTCCACAATACATGCATTCCATTTGTCAAAATATAGATGTATCTAGACATGTTTTAGTATATAGGTACATCCATGATAGAGCCAATCGGATGGTTGAGAACACTACAATTCGTAGCTACAGATGCGTGTGTGACTCCCAGATGCAGAGGCCGGGGGTCATCATCCTCCTTTCGAGAAAAAACAGATGCGTGTGTGAGAGGATGAGTGCGTGCGTGCACCTCTTCTCTTCCTGTATAACGTACTACTAAACTCAGAGTACAAGTTTTTGTGGGTGGCACGATGGTGCGTGCGAGAAGTCCCAAGAGATAGGTTTAATGCGTCTGAAAAAAAGACTAGCCTAGAGCTCGCCACGCGGCTATTCCTGTCGAACGCCCCATTAACCGTAAGATATGTATACGACGGTGCCAGTTATTGCACGTACACAGCAGTACTCTCTCCTTTCCGGTTTATAGGGCTTAATTCAAAAATCTCACCAACCAAGATGGTGAATGGTGGAATATTTTTTGTAGTTTGCAAAAGCACCTAATTAATGCTCTTGTTTTTCTCAAAAAATTATGTTTATCAATGCATGCATGCATAAAGTACATGCATTGGTCAATTTTCTCTTAATACTTGCATGCAATGATTTAATGCACCTTGGAATCTGAACATGTGTTGGGGAACAACCAAATTGAGCCTTATAAAATGGAAAAACTAAAATTTTGAGATAAGCCCTATAAAACCGGAAAGGAGGGAGTAGAAAAAGAAGTACTCCATCCGGGAATAGTGCCGCACTTCGAAACTAGAACCATCAATAAATTTTGAGCTTGCGTCTCGTCACATTCCAAATTACTCCATGCTATATTGAATTGCAAACCTGTTCACACCGATCACAACCTAAATGGTTTCCCACTTAGGAGCGTATTAGTACCACGCTATATTGAATTGCAAACCTGTTCACACCGATCACAACCTAAACGGTTTCCCACTTAGGAGCGTATTAGTACTCGGTTATAAATACTAGTATGCCAAGATGACTGCACATTCCTCCTCAACTCCTCATCCACAAAAACAAACAAGTCATTCAGGATCCTTCCCTTGCGTCTGCCATGGCCAGCGTGAGTTCTGGGTCGAGAGATTGCCACCAGGGAGAGGCGAGCATGGAAGCGGAAGCACGAGAGATGTCCCGCCTCGCTGCGAGAGCAGCCGACATGTCCCGCCGCGCGGAAGTAGCAGCACAGAGGTCCCGCCGCGCCGTCGATGCAGCAGACTGGTCCGGCCGCGCCGCGGAAGCAGCAGAGATGTCCCGCCGCGCCACGAATGCAGCAGAGATGTCCCGCCGCGCCGCGGCGGCCTGGGAAAATTTCTCGCGGGCAGGCGACGACTGTTACAGGCGCATGCATGCGATCGTCCATAGCCAGATGGATCAGATCTCCGGCTGGGCGAGGTTGCAGGACAACATGAAAGCATCGTTTGAGCAGGCTACCGGCATCATCCGGCAACTAAGGGAGGGCAATGAGAGGCTCCGGGCCGAGCGCGCTGAGGGAGAAGATCGTCCGAAGTGCAGACCAGAAGGAGGAGACCAGTGCCTTGTTGAAGAGGACCGGCGTCATCGTCAAGAAACTTATGAACGAGAATGACATGCTCCGCAACAAGCGCCAAAGGCTGGTGGAGGAATCTGTGGATGTTCTCAAGCAGCATCTTGAGGACACGAAAGAGCTCATCGCCGCTCGCCGCGGAGACTAGTTCCCGCGGCCTGCAGCAACGCATCAAGAAAGTAGAGATCAGCGAGCCAGATCCTTGTCTTCCTTCTTCTTTTGCCCTTGTGTATTTCGGGCGTAGCCGCATGTGGCTTTTTTAATTATCTTTCTAATTATGTAAGACAATTAATCGTCCTTATCTTTCTGTGGAAGATCAATGTTGCGAGGCTGGAATGAAGAAAACTCTTGCTATGGCGACCCTGGCGTTGCTGTTCTTCTAGTTGCTGCTGGGCTTCCTTCAGTTTCCTGGTTTCTTTTGATGTAATAATCGGTTTAGGATGTGGATTGTGTCATCGGTTGTGAAATGTTGGGTTCTAGCACGGATGTTTGGCCTTTGTTGGCCTCTTGGGATGTTGCGATTTCAATCTGGTAGCTTTTAGTCCTTCGTGTTAGGCTGGAGTTGTGCTGAACTTCTTGTGAATTGTGGTGGTTTTCAGTAATGAAAATCGGAAGGGGCAAGCCCTTCTTTGATCAAAAAAAATTAATCGTCCTTATATATTCATCAGTCTTGCTATAAGTCGCAGTAGATGCTGTATAGGTCCGTCGGATCTTACATCAAGATCCATGCTTTCAGATTTTCTTTTTTCTCTCTTAAATCTCAGTCGAGTGAGACATAGCCACGCCATTAAACAGAGGCTCGGGCTCCATTAATGGAGACCTTGGGAGAGAGGTGGACGGCAGATGGAGGTCAAAGGGCTCTCCTCCCGATAAGCACGCGTAGGGGTCTGATCGCACGCCTCTCGTACTCAAATAGCTACCCTGCACGGCGCCTCCTAGCTAATAAAAAATGCGGACGCGTGGCGGCACGTAAATGGTACTAGTAAGTAGAACGCCCACGGTTTCAATAATACTTGTGTCTCCGATTGTAACGTGACAACACTTGTTCCAAAATGACTTTGTTGATTGTTAATGTGTGCGCCTTCGCAAATCGGACTGCAAATTTACCACAGCATGTTGGTGCCATGTCATGGCACCAAGCCAAGTTTCATTATTTTCATGCGTGTTTTGGATTTACAGGAATTAAAAAACTAAGTTTCTCAATGTTTCCAACCCAGCCACGACGCCCAAAATTTTGAATTTCATTCCCATTTCTTGCATGGAACCTAGAAATTTACCCGAGGACACACATGTGATTTTTCAACCAACTTTGGTGCACTGGAACATGTCCTTGTATTTCAAATTTGAATTATGCACAAAAAGGTGACACGTTCCCTGCCAGAACCACGAGCCTTCTTGAGAGAAGCTCCGATTTGCAAGAAGCTTATACCAAAATTTGTTCCTATTCGGCCATTTTTTTTACCACGGCATGGTACTACCATGACATGACACCATGCCAAGTTTCATGATTTTAAAACCAAGTTTCTCAATGTTCTCGACCGAGCCACGATGCCCATATGTTTGAATTTTATTCTCATTTTTTGCATGGGATCTACTCCCTCCTTCCATCTATATAGGGCCTAATGTGTTTTTCAAGACAGCCTTTGACTATTGACAAGATTAATAGCACATGAGATGTATACTATGAAAATTATATTATTGGAAGCTCCTTTGACATACAAATTTGAAGGTATGCTTTGTGTAAGTTGCATGTCATATATTATTGCTCTAACGTTTGGTCAAAGTTAGCCTCGAAAAACGCATTAGGACCTATATAGATGGAAGGAGGGAGTAGAAATTCACCCGAGGACACAAATGTGATTTTTCAACCAACTTTGGTGCACGGGAGCATGTGCTTGTAGTTCAAATTTGTATTATGCACATTAAATGACCAAAAACTCAATTAATGTGTAAATAAGGCCAAATGAAGCCGGAATAATTCCAAAATTTAACAGGGCACTCATGTAGTTCTATGTTGCCTTTGTAAATAAACTCAAGGGGGACAACGTATATCGTTTCGCACTCAAAGGTGGCACGTTCCCTCTCAGAACCACGAGCCTTCTTGAGAGAAGCTTCGGTTTGCAAGAAGCTTATACCAAAATCTGTTCCTATTCGGCCAATTTTTTTACCACAACATGATAGTACCATGACATGATATCCATGCCAAGTTTCATGATTTTCAGACGTGTTTTGGATTTACAAGAATTTTAAAACCAAGTTTCTCAATGTTCTCGGCCGAGCCACGATGCCCAGATGTTTTAATTTTATTCTCATTTCTTGCATGGGACCTAGAAATTCACCCGAGGGCACAAATGTGATTTTTCAACCAACTTTGGTGCACGAGAGCATGTGCTTGTAGTTCAAATTTGACTTATGCACATTAAATGACCAGAAACTCAATTAATGTATAAAAAACAAAAAACAAACCCGGAATAATTCCAAAATTTAACAGGGCACTAATGTAGTTCTATGTTGCCTTTGTTAAGAAACTCAAGGGGGGTGGGGCAGCGTATATCGTTTCACACTCAAAGGTGGCACGTTCCCTCTTAGAACCACGAGCTTCCAAATCGGCCCAATTTTTTACCACAACATGTTAGTGCCATGACATGACACCGTGCCAAGTTTCATGATTTCCAGGCGAGTTTTGGATTTACATGAATTTAAAATCAAAGTTTCTTGATGTTCTCGGCCGAGTCATGATGCCCAGATGTTTGAATTTCATTCTCATTTCTTCCATGGGACCTAGAAATTCAACCAAGCACACACATGTGATTTTTCAACCCACTTTGGTGCACCAGAGCATGTGCATGCAATTCATATTTAGATTATGCACATTAAAAGTCCAGAAACTTAATTAATGTATAAAAAGGCCAAATGAACCCGAAATAGTTCCAAAATTTAATAGGGCACTCATATAGTTCTATGTTGCCTCTCTATATAAAATCAGGGGGAGGCAGCGTATATGGTTTCGCACACAAAGGTGACACGTTCCCTCTCGGAACCACGAGGCTTGTTGAGAGAATCTCCGGTTTTGCATGAGGCTTATACCAAAACTTGTCCCAATTCAGCCAAAAATTATACGTATGAAAACAGGGTTTAGATTATCCCAAACATCTCGCTACCTAGACCAATAATGTACTATAATTTGAATTCAACATAAAATGGATACAAATATTTGAATTGGAGAGCGTATGGTACATGTAGTTCATAGTGAAATATGATTACTGCTATATGTATGTTTTTTGTTATCAAGATAATATTTAAATTATTGTATAACTTGACAACAATCATATTCAAATAAGGAAAATTGATTCAAATTTAGTCCATATGGTAGACGACAATATATATGTTCACATGGTGGAGTAAAATGTTCATATATGATGGAAGATCAAAATGTATGACTACATCAATTATAAACCGCAAGGTCACCTAACGATATATTCGAATTCAACATAACGTGGATTCAAAAATTGAAATTCGAGATCATGGCATCTGTAATCATATAAAAAGGGACAATACTATTTCTTTGGTGGGAATTGATTTGTTTTTTGTTGTTGTTGAGGGAAGTGCGAATCGATTTGGTACTGTGCAGGGTAATCTTGTTCTCCCGATTTTTTTACATTTTTCTTGTAGTTTTTTCAATGGCATCTATAGCAATATAGTAAAAGTGGACATGACTCTCTTGTGTCTTGTATGAATTGTTTTTTTACATGTTAAGTTTGTTCTGCCGAATAAGGAATCCGCACCTTGTTATCCCGAAATTTTCAAGCTCGAGTATCTTTTGTCTCACCTGCTTTGAAACTCCCGCTTCTTCAACCCGCGCCGCGCCTTGTTATCCCGAAATTTGGACGCGCGCGAGAACTCCCTCCTCATCCGAAATCGCTCCCGCAGCCCAGACACGCGAAATCCCCCTTCTACCCCTCAGCCGAAAATGAAGCTCCACGTCGCGGTGTCAAAACCGGTGGGGGTATGCTGGTAACTTACCCTACATTTCGGACAAGCGCGTCCCTAAGCTTGGCTCCCCCCTCCCCCTTCGCCCCCCATTCGTACACCGAGGCCGCCAAAACCCGCGAAACTCCACGCTCCTCCGTCGGCCTCCCGGCCGCCGCCCAGCCGGAGACTCTTCCCCGACTACGTCGTCCACCGCAACAGCTCGCCGTCCCTCATCCATCGCACCGGATGAGGATCCGTTGTCGATCTCGTCGTCCCGCCGGATCAGCCGCCCCGTCCTCCACCTCCAAGGAGCTGCCCTGACGTTCGCCTCGTCTATCGCGCCACCTCAATCCCCACAGCGCCGTCTTGACCTGCCCCACCGAAACCGCAGCACCCTCACCAATTCCTCCGATGAAGCCGAGGCCAACTCGGCGCCACCAAGGAGGTTCTGCACTCACCGCTGCATTTTATCTTTTATTCGATCTCACGGGGCTGCCGGTGCTCGATACCGAGCAGACATGGCGTGTCTCCATCGACGGCGCCGTCGCCGGCCACATCATCCACGGCGTCTCTCCCCCATGTCGTTGCTTCCTCGGCGGCGACTTCCACAATGGCACTAGCTCCAGCTGCTCCGGCTCTCGCTTGCGCTGCGGCTCTGTTCTTGCTGTCGGTTGCGCTGCTGCACTGCTCCTGCTTTCGTTCGTGCTGCTGCTCTGCTCTTGCTCTCGCTTGCGCTGCTGCTGCTGCTGCACGACCTCCGGCAGCTACAGGAGTTGCTGCTTTAGCACTCGCTCGCGGTGCTACTGCACGACTTGCTCTCTACTAGTGCGTTCCCTGCTCGAGCGTCTGCTGATTTAGATCACTGCTTCTCTGCTACTAGTGCTCGAACGCCCTAAACATCTATTGCAATGCTCGGTTACTAGTTCAATCAGTTTCGACAGTAAAATTCAGTTTCGACTGTGAAGTTCATTTTCTTCAGCTAAGTTCAGAGTGAACAGTACTTACAGCATCTGTCGGAGCGGCCGTGGCGCGGCTGATGCGTTTTACATCTAGCACTTTTTGGTGATGTTTTTACATCATTTATTGTAGATGATATTAGGGTCCCACTTCAGATTAACGTTGTCTGTCTTGTCATGCTTCAGCCTCGTCGCCGTACACCTTAGCGGAGCTGCTCCAACGACGGAACCGTCCATCACAGCGGAGCAGTACACTCGGCGCCGTTTCCAGAGGCCTCGGATCTTCTTCCCCGCCTCCGACAGTCACACCAGCATCGTCACCATCCTCCTCGTCCAACCCAATGATGCTGAGGTCCACAAGGCTATGCCAAAGAGGTTGTACACTCGTCGCATCACTTTGTTTCTCCATTTGTCTGTTCTTCCAATTCATGTGAGCCAAACACCCAGGTTGACTGAAATCCTATGTTTCCAAATGCTCTGTTTTGCACGTGCATTCCTATCCTATTCCTGTGTTTTTCCTGTCCCTGCGTTTATAGAATCCTCCAATTCTAAGGAGCCCTTACAGATTTACTTCATTTTCAGATAGGCGTCAAAGAAAACTTTGTTATGTCCTGCTCCTGCCGTGCCGTCATCCACCCCACCTGAGGTGCACCATCGACAGAAGCGTTCAATGCAGCAGAGATCCCCCCTGCAGACTTCCTTTCGCCGCCTCAGATCATCTTCCCCGTTGCCAGCAGCCACGCCAACTGCATTACCATCATCAACTGAGCAGATGAACCTGAGGACTACACAGTTCCGGAAGAGAGGTCACAGTCTTTTGTGTTTGCTTACGTTATACATCGGTTATTATTACCTGCTACTTTATCATTCAATCTTGAGTTTTGAATTGCCCATGGGTCTCATATCGAGCCAGCAACGAATAGTATCTGTCTACTATCTGGTTCATCTGGGGTCTTCTATGTGGTTCATGTTGGGTGGGCAACAAACAATAGATGATCCATTGTCTATCTTTTTAAACTGAAGCTATAATCTACCTGCTATCATTAGTTTTGGATCCATCCACTCGTTTGCTACCATCAGTCTTGATTTTTGCATGCACCCCTTAGGCCTTACAAAATCTAACTATTTTTTTATTATGCATGTCGGATATTGTACACAATCGTATTGAACATGTAGAGAAAAAGAGAAGACCGTTGCGTGCGAATATAATGTCATGCAGACGCCGCTCCATGGTGGGCGATGTTCCCCCCTCCTACATTTCCAGATTGTATTCCAGAGGAAGATAACTGTTCAGATGGAGATTCAGAAGGAGCCGACCACGCCTGTTTACCACCTGAGGTGTTTGCTCTAACCTGGCATGCTGATGTTGGTCATATCATGCATATGGCGCCTTGCATTGCTTACATTATACATCTTATATGTCATCAGCTTAGTTTAGATTTGCTTTGTGTGAATGCCACCTGTTTGGTTTCTATATCATACTCCCACCATTCCTAAATATTTGTCTTTTTAGAGATTTCAACAAGTGACTACATACGGAACAAAATGAGTGAATCTACTCTCTAAAATATGTCTATATACATCCGTATGTGGTAGTCCATTTGAAATCTCTAAAAAGACAAATATTTAGGAATGGAGGGAGTATATGGGAATTATGCAATGCCATCTTCTTTAGCCAGGCATCATATACGTGAATGATGCAATGCCATCCTGTTTAGCCAATCATCGTATATGTGAATTCTATTGTGCCATATTTTTTCCATAATGTATTCCATTTGTCAACAATGTTTATACATTCATCTACTCTTCCTGTGCATCAGCCATTTGAGTCGGTCATGGGAAAATCTGGAGTGAAAACAAGGTCTTCTGAGCAGTCAGTGCTACTTGTCGATGCAGATTTCTTGCTGGTTACAGATAGCTCCTGAGAGGAGGATTCAGAGAGAGATGACCAGTCGTATCCCCCCCCCCCCGAGGTGCATGCTCTAACTTGGCTGGGTTATATTGCTCATATCATGCATATGGTGTCTTGCATTGCCATGCCATCTGCTTAGATTAGACATGCTTTGTGTGAATGCCTCATGTTTGCTTTCTATATCAGATATGTGAATTATGCAATGCCATGTTTTTTAGCCAGTTATCATATATGTGAATTATGCACCGCCATGGAGCCAGGCATCATATATGTGAATTATCTCATGCCATCTTTTTTTCATTACGTATTCCATTTGTCGACAATCTGTGTATATTGAACTACTCTTCATGTGTATCAGCCATTTGAGCCGGTTATGGAAAAATCTGGAGTGAAAACAAGGTCTTCAGAGCAGGAAATGGTACCTGTTGAAGCATATATCTCGATGGTTACAGGGAGCTCCTCAGAGGAGGATTTAGAGACAGATGACCAGTCCTATATCCCACCTGAGGTGTATGCTCTAAGTTGCAATGTTTATATTTCTCATAGGATGCATATGGTGTCTTGCATTTCTTAGTTTAGACATCATATGCACAATATTGAATTCTATCTGCTTAGTTTAGAGATCATACATGCGAGTGCCAGCTGCTTAGTATATGAATCAATTATGTCAATTATATCATGCCATCCTGTATGCTTAGACAACATGTATGTGAGTTATTTCATCCCAACCTATTTTAGAAAGACATCATATAGTTTCGTCATGTCATCCTGTTTAGGTACTCATCATATGTTGAATTATGCTATTATATCCTGTTAAGTTATCCATCATATATCTGAAACTGTGTCATGCTATCCTGTTTAGTTAGGCATCATATATGTGAAATTGTGTCATGCTGTCCTGTTTGGTTAGACAACATATATGTGAACTACCACATCTGTCTATCATACAATGTCTGTACGTTCAATTTCTTTTCTTGTTTATCAGCCATTTGAATTGGAGGGGGTGATGGCAGTATCTAAGGGAGCAAAAACTCGTTCTTCACAAAAGACAGTGCTACCCGTTGATGCAGATAGAACCATGGTTGTATTGGCCCACAAACTAGCCCCACCACACATAATCGAGACTCTTCCAGATTGCACACTTACACCGTTGGACAGAGAACCAGCTACAACCCATCTAACTGCAACCCCAGCGGATAGTAACCCACTTATAGTTGACAAAGCACCATGTCCACCACAGAGTACCCCCACACGAGCAGTTTGTAAAGCTACTGCAGTGCCCAAAGCATGAAGACCACCACAGCTAACCCAAACTCCACGTTTAAAGCAGAAGAGCAACTGTTCTCAGGTCAGATTCCGTAGCTATGGTCCATACTCCTTTGCTGTTGCATCACTGTATTTACTCATACCAACTATTGTCGAATTTGAAGGATCCAATTGAAACTCCAATGTCGCAATAGGTATGTTTTAAACCTATTTCTTTAACTGGATTGTTGTTCTAACTTCTTGCTCTATGTTGATTTCAGTTTAAGTTGTATAAATAGTTATGTTCTCATGTGATGCACATTACAAGTGCTGCCAATGCTGTGTAGTTTCTCACACTTATATTCTGTCTATGCTGCTGTGCCTTAAAAATATATGAGTTGAACTGTGTCTCTATCTTGATTAGGGAACATAAACTAGAATGATATGGACAATACAGTGACCATAGTACATAGATATATGTTTGTTTCATGATGTTATCCTGTCCACCTTACTACTGAACCGGTTTACCAAAATGAGTTTCGTATACTACAAGCTAAACCTGTGATGTGTCTGCTTGTTTATCTTGTAGTATGCAAACAGAATATTGGAGAAGAGCACCCCACTATGCAATGGTAGAGAAAGTAATGCAGATAAGGTTCAAGATAGTGAGACAACCCTGTTTGTCTCCAAGAAAGGTGATAAAAACAATCTTGTAGACAGTGAGAAAACCCCACAGTCCTGCGTTGATGTAGTGTTCGAGTTACTGGCCAGTACCGCTGGCACAAGCTCTTCGAACTCACTGCCTGAATCACTTCGGCTTCTTTAGTCTCAGCTACAAGCTGAAAGGCGTCAGTCAGCTGTGCTGCGGCAAGAAGCCGAAGGACTGAGGAAGTCCTTGCAGAATTCAGATGCGTACTTTCTTGTGCAACAGCAAGCGCTGGAGGATTTAAGCGCCAAACAAGAGAAAGTTAATAAGCTTGCTAAGCATCTTGCCAGCATTATGGGTACCCAGGATATTGTTTCTTGAACTCTTCTGAAGTGGTTTCAGTTCTGGACTTGTTTTGCTGCGGCGTTTATATGCTGCATTGTTCCCTATATTTGCACTGGTGGCGAACTTTGATGCCCAGTGGATGTAATATGTGTAATAGCCGTGATAGCCTAGCATAAGTTGCTTGCTTATTTATTTCCTTGTTGTCTTGTTTATTTGTTTGCTTGTAGTCAGTGCAGTTCTTTTTCCGCGGTTTGCTAGTGGCTGCAATAACCTATTTTTTAAAACTAGGCCACAATAACCATGGGCTAATATTTACTGTAGTGACACTGGGCCTCCTACGGGTCGTAGAAACAGTGGGCCTTCTACGGCCGTAGAAACAGTAGGCCTTCTACGGGCCGTAGAAACAATGGGCCTTCTATGGGCCGTAGAAATAATGGGCCTTCTACGGGCCGTATCATCAATGGGCCTTATACGGGCCGTATGATCGATTGGCCAAACATGGGCCAATAACATGCCGCATTATGGCCGTAAACGGGCTAGAGTTGGAATCGTCCATTCATGGGCCGACCATAACGGGACATCGTTAATAGGCCGTATTTGATGACGCTATGAAAACGGCCCAACGTATTAACGGACCACAAACGGGCCGACTGTAACCACGGGCTGAATTTGGCCCACAAGCAGAAAATGACAGTAACGGGCCGTAAGTAATTGAATGCTGGAAATGAGCCCAAGAATAAATGGGCTCTGAGAATGCCGAAAGATAACATGGGCTGGAAACGGCCCAACGGAATAACGGGCCTTTAATGGGTATAAAGTGATGCACTGTTCATTACGGGCCAGTTTCACCACGGGCCGTTAATAGGCCAAGAGTTACATAGGGCCTCATATGGGCCGAAAGACGTCATGGGCCATACATGGGCCAGAAGTGAAAACGGGCTGGAATCATATTGGATGGCCCAGATGACGCTACTGGGCCTAATTCGGATAGGGCGTAACGGGCCTTGGGTTAGCGGGCTGTAAATGGGCTATATGCGAACAGGCCGTTAACAGGCTTTCCATGGGCCGGCCCGCCACCTTTTGACCAAGTCAAACGGGCCGGCCTTTTCACAGGAATGGGCCTCTGTTGGGCCGTGCCACGTGTCGACGTATCATAGGCGCCTTCTATCCAATGAGTGGATGATATCTGTCCCAACGATGAGCCGACACGTGTTTCCTCCAGCCAATGATGATTTTACACATGGAAAATCCCCATTGGTCGGGGCTGTTAACGGGTTATCGGATCCAAAACCCGACCCGATAGCTTAACGGCGTTCCGTTACGGTGGATGCCACGTGTCAGCCACCCTTGACGAAAGCACTTCTGTGACGCGCGATTTATCGTCACGGAAGTGCACACTTCTGTGATGATAATTTTGATAATGTCATGGAACACTTCTACGACAGCACAGGTATGACTATCTTGATTCTGTCATAAAATCGTCATGGATGTACATGCATGACAAAAAACGCGACCTACTGTGACAAACACGTATCATCACGGAAGTGTATTTTTTTTGTAGTGGAGGCGCGCTGAACTCGGGGACGATCTTCACGGGGCCTGCAGAGGCGTGCGCAACTGACGGGCCAGGTCGGTCGCACGGCGTAGATGAGGCGGATTGAGGCGGCGGGTGGGTGATCAATCCGATCGCGCGCGAGATCGGGGACGCCGCTCGGTGGAGGTGCGGTGGCGGCGGAGTCCGAGATGAAGCCGGCGGCGGCGGGCGGCAGGGCGGCTATGATTGGCCGCCGCATGGCGCGAGGCCGCCGGGTCGGGGTGATGCAGGAGTCCCGGTCGGAGCAGGGCGGTGACTGCCGACGTAGATCGACGGGCGGGTCGTCGCGCGAACGGCGGCGGTGAAGGGCCGCCGCATGACGCGAGGCCGCCGGGTCGGGGCGACCGGCGGGTCGACGCGCGGACGACGCGCGAGGCCGCCGAGTCGGGGCGACCGACGGGCAGACGCACAGACGACGCGCGAGGCCGCCGGGTTGGTGAAGAAGCCGGCCAATCACGCCGGTGCTGGAGTAGAGGCGCACGGGGTCGACGGCGGTGGTGGGCGACGCAAACCGGATCACATAGACCGGAAAACCAAAAAGTAGACGCCGATCAAAGCGAGCAGCGAGAGAGAAAACCCGGATCAAAGATCGGGAAAAAAGACTCTTTAGGGCAGCCGGCCAACATGGCCGGCGGACGAACCCTAGGTACGGGCGGAGCGACCCCCGGCGGCGGTCATGGAGGCCGACCGCCCCGGGGGCGGCGCGCAGGTGCGGAAGCGGCGGCGGCTAGGGTTTAGGATCGACTTGTGATAGATACCATGTTAGAAGGGAGAGAGAGGATTGGTGGAATATGATGAATGTATTATTGAGCCTCGAGGGCGAGTATATATTGAGTACAAGACTTGAAGGGTAAGACGCCTCTCCTAGAGATAAGGCAGGAATCCTAAACTACGAAATACATGTAACCCAAATATATCTCTAACAATACCTAAACAATATGTGCAGACATGGTGAGAGATGCCGCTACATGTCACGGTTGTAGACCAGAAAACAGCTAGCCATTCCTATTGTACAGATTTGCAAGTCTTAAGATGTGGTAAAATTCTACGTAAGCAGGTTAGCACTGCCGTACTTGTCATTTGGATCAAAGGCTGTTATACATCTCTGACTTCCTCAGTCTATCAGTAAAAGAGCAAACCATGTAAGGCTTGATTCATATAAGTAAGTGTGCACATGCAATGCACGTCTCAACTACAACATACTTTTATGATTTTAGATTCAAGACACTATTTAGGAAACACAAAATTCATCAAAGCACTGGAGTTAGTTTTTAGTTCTCCAATATCAACCTGACAAAATGCACTTAAGACTTATCGTAACAAAGAAATAGCAATTGTATAGGAGCACATCTAACAATAAAACTTAATGTATTTCTTGATTCAACTTTATGCAAAAGTTAAGGAACCAATAAAAGAAGAGTGTATACAAGGTTGCATATCAATCTGATTAATTCAAGATGCACATCAATGAGACACCATGCAAAAGAAAAATTATATCATGTAACACCGGGATTCAGCATCATGAAGAAACATAAGACTACTTATTTGACAGGGTTCGTAAATCTATATATGAGATGTTAGTTCGAAGTTAACAACAATGCAAATAGATCGACATGGAGAGAGGTAATTCTGCTGGACGGTTGCATCATAGGCTCATAGTAAATCACAACACTGTTACTTGACTGAAGTGAAACGCCATTTGTAGGCATTAAAGGAATGAGACCTGAAGCTGAAACACCATCATAGGCTCATAGTAAATCACAACATTGTTACTTGACTGAAGTGAAACATCATTGAAGAGGTTTCAGCTTCTTAATTTGCAGAGTGAAGAAGACAATCATCAAGTCTTGATTTAAGAGAAAAATTAAGTCAATAACATCAGGATTCCACTATTGTTTGAAAAAGGTCACAAGCTTTGCACTTGTTGAATCTCTTCTTCAACTCTGTAGTCTTGACCTATAGCTGCAACCTCTGGTTGTTGGCATTCCTCCCTTTGCTTCTTCTGTTGGGTCTTCTTATATGTATCCACAATGCCTTTATATCCTACTTCTCTCCCTACAAGAAAATATATCGCCGTGATTTAATCAGAATCATGTGCCATTTGACAAAAAAAAAAGATTTGCAGTTAACTTATAGCCAACAAAATCCTCACTTAGTCCAACCAACCACTGCAATCGTACCATAAGCGTAAGAAAAATGAAAATAAAGAATATTAGGAAGCCCATCTCCCAGGGTGATCGTTGTTATCGAGGATAATTGTGTCAATTGCATCGCAGGGAATTAACTCGAGTGAAGTCATAGAGGTCGAGCATAATCCATATCAGCCTTCTACAAGATGTGGTGTACGGGTCTGTCAGCACAAGATCAAACCGACCGAGGCAAGTCTACTCAAGGGAAAGGAAACTTGCTGAGCATGAAGCATCAACCTGATGAAGCAGATGTAACTGCTGACTTTTTTACATAGCCATCATATCAATGATGCAAAATTGGCTACCCGATCCCGTAGGTTGAAACGTTCAGCAAGATTTCATTGGTTGTAAGTACCATGATCTGACAGTTTACAAAATTCAGCAATATTTTAGAGATTGAAATGGTAGGCTATTCATCTACAAAATTAGCAGAGGAGGATATAGTAGAGGAGTTGCCGACACGGCACGGAGGTCGGAGTGGTGAGAGCCGGCTGGCAGCGTGCCATGGGTCGGGAACAAACTCCAGCAAGATATATACAGTGCACCTAATCTCAAACCATAGAAAATAGATAAAGCAACTACGGGCTAGAAGTTAAATAAACAAAATCTGATATGTAATCAGTAGTATTTCATCTACTCACTGCAATATTGGGGATATGCGCCTAATTGTAGATACAGAAGCCAGAAATCACCTCATATGAAGAAAAATCTCAACAACTAAATTTGTAACCAGATCGGTTGGGGGAAATGGTACTCACTTGGGCTTTCTCCCAGGTTGTGTTGGTGCTTCCAATCAAAGCTGGAACAAAAAAATCAAACAAAGGAGAGAGAGTTAGAGCATCTCTAGTGGATGGTGTAAATTTGGACGTGTATATCTCCATATACACGTCCATATACACCTTGCTAAAATATACACCTCTCAGTTTTTCAGTGGAACGTGTAAATTTGGACGTGTATATTCCAACGGCTATATTTTCAAACGGCTGTATTTTCAACGGTCGTATTTCTAGTCTATATAAACCACCCCTACCATCTCTCTTCTAGCACTTCTATCTGTGACTTCTCTTCTCACCTAGATTTCTCTATCGTCTCTCACGCAACACAATGAACACATCCACTTTGGACATGAGTTCTTCGTCATCTTCATCTGGCGACGATGAACTCATACTTGCAGCATTCGCCGAGCGCGAGGAGGAAGAGAGGATGAACGCTTGACGCCATGGCGGTTCCAAGCATGGACGTCAAACAATCAATCGAGGAAGAGATGCCGGATTTGTTCTTCTGTGGGACGACTACTTCAAAGAAGTTCCTCGCTATCCCGAACATTTGTTTCGACGAAGGTTCGTAATTACTACACTTCTCTGCTTTAGCCCTTTTTTCATTTCCCTGTCTCATTTACTTTTTATGCACAGATTTAGGATGTCCCGTAATTTGTTCAAACGCATAGCCGATGGTATACTTGAGCATGATTATGATGGTTATTTTACTCAAAAAAGAAGTGCTTCTGGAGCTCTTGGGTTACATCCTCTGGAAAAGATGACCGCGGCAATGCGGATGCTAACATATGGAATAGCGGCTGATGGTGCTGATGAGTACATCCGGTCCGCTGAGGCTA